>NW_027271815.1:1370000-1530000 GCF_040938485.1 Diadema antillarum
CCTGTACGAATGCAGGTTTGTGTTTAGGTATTATTTTTGATATTTTATGGTCCATGATTATTAAAAAGGCTACCTGTCTATTCACTGGGTCACTCCCACAAAGGCCAACCCACACAGTCCATTCTTCTCTGTTCGTAATATTCGACAAATAGCTCGCAGCGGCAAACCATGTCTTTAATACGAATACAGAAAAATGGATAATGGGTTAGTTATCGTCAACATGGCCATGTTTAAGGTTATAGACCGTACAATGTTAGAAGAAACCCTAAACACAAACATGCAGTCACGCAGGCTGGCTTGTTAATTTGACCACTTGACAGCTCTCATCTATGGTGAGACATTCATGTTCCGTCACGATATCACCCAAACTTGGAAAAAGTGCAATTATTTTGTCATTGATGTCTAGTTCATTTGCTCAGTCACGCATGGTATTTGTTAACGTTATTGGGTATCAAAGACAAGAAGAAGAGTTCCCTCTCCTCTCAAACAACATTGCGCTCTCCATGGCTGACAATATTATGAAATAGTAGTCTTCCAAAATTAGTTACCTTTTTTTTTAAATACGCACTGTATAGGGCACGATCCCTATTGGATAATGTTTTCTTTCCCTTACCGTGTTTTTTTTTTTCCGTAGGCCTATTAGCTGAAGCCCAAGCACTTTTTAGCACAAACAGTGAACCACAGAAAAGGAAATCATGATAGGGGGGGGGGGGAGGCATGAATTCAAGATTAAAATACAATGTACAAGGTGCTTCAGGACTCCAAGCACAAATGTAATAATTTTGCTAATTGGGTAGTAAAAATGTTGATTGAGTAGCAATGTCGTACTTGTACAACGTTTACGTTCACGTTTAATTGTGACCCTGCACCTCAAAACAAACAAAAAGTCGCCAGACATGAATTTTTAGTTAAGACCATATTCTGAAAGAGCAGACTTTAAGCTTTAAAATGATGTATAACTCAAATCAAATGGACTCTTCTAACCTATCTAAATATTGGAAAGAAAGCACAAACTCATGAAAAGTGTGAACTGAGAAAAGAGGCTCTGAAGTACAGTGTCTATTCAAGCGCTTAATCTTTACTAAACCGTGCTGGCTGTGCGATGAATGGAACAAAAAACAGGAAGTAAACCACCAGAGTAACAACAATGAAGGGATTATCACATTAAACTGAAATTAGGCATGCCTCGTTAACACATTCTGACCATAATTAATGCCAACTTTCAAAGCAGTAGCACTATCCTTTCAAAAGTTATAGAGTTGAAAGTGAAGAGTGTGGTCAAGGTTTTTCAGAAATGAAAAAGGGGTTCTAAAGGCACACCTAATCACACTATTCTACCAAAAATGTTCGATATAAACTGCTAAAAAACACACTTTCCTGCCCGTTTTATGATACCAAATTTTAGCATAATGTAAAAGAAGGCCCACTCTTTCAGAAAATATGAAAAAGTCAAGTTTGGCTTGGTTGACCCACTTCACTTATTTTCAGTCCTCACGCAAAATCAGTATGTGCGACTTTATGTTCGTTTTGAGGTGCACTGTCACAATTGACCCCTGAAATGTTTATAGGGGATTTTTCTTTGTATTTTCTATGTTTTGTTTTGTTTTTTGGTTTGTTTGTTTGTTTTTTGAGGGGGTATTTTTGCAGAAGTCAAACTGAAGTGAGGGAATGACCTGAACGATTAATAATCAGTTAAATTTCGAGCCTTTTCCCGGGAAATCAATTCGTTTGTTGGTATTACAGACAAACATTTTGGTGATAACATCAAGATTTGATGTAACTTTGGACATGTAAAGAAAAAAGACAAAAAGAATAAAAAATGCATATCTATTATAAGACCTGCATGTAGCATAGACCTACATGTGTATATATTATTCTGTTTTGATCAGGTTGGTTTATGTTGCAGTGAAGCATCAGAATATTGGGGACAAATATATACGGAAGAAATAGTAAAACGTTAATTTATTATTGTTTGATAATCAATACGTTCATAATTTCACTGAGAAATTATAGCATTGTTTATTGCAATCCGTTAGTGAAGAAGAACTATGTCAGCATTTGCACGAACATTTCTATAAACATTTTACATGATGCATTTACTTAAACGCCACCTTTGCCTTAACACTTAAACTTGTACAATGTGTAACCTATATGGGCAGTGACGTATATATACGGCATGTGTTGATTCGTTTGATTCGTATTCAGTCTTACAGGTCCTCAAGAAAATTTGTTATAGGAGGCAAAATGGGCCTCGGGTTTGAAAAGGTTGAGAAGCCCAAGTCTATGACATAGTTTAGTACAGGGACTGCGAAACCGGGAAGGGGGCGGGGGTGGTCTTGGTGGTTATGTCAATCTCTGATCCCCATCGGTCTCAAGCTTCCCCCCCCCCCCCCCCACACACACACACACACACGACACAAACACACACTAACAAATATTCCGTGGCCCCTGTAATACTATACATCAGGTACCATAACATTTTCCTTTACAGATGCACATCGGATCTCGTTTGCAAGACAAGTCTCAAGTGTTCGGACCACACCCAAATCCATCGTTCGGCCGCATACCAGGGTAATAAAGATTGATTTTAGTTTTCCCGTAACAGCATAAACATTAAAGGACAAGTTCACCTTCGTAGACATGTGGGTTGTGTGAATGCAGCAATATTAGTAGAACACATCAGTGAAAGTTTGAGCAAAATCCGACAATCCGTTAAAAAGTTATGAATTTTTGAATTTTCTGCTCAGTCACGGCTGGATGAAAAGACTACCATAGCTTGTGATGTCACATGAGTACAACGATATAAAGAAAGAATAAAGAAAATTCAACATATTTCCATTTTTCTCGCATAACAAAAGAACACTCGACTTCTCTCTTTCAGAAGGCAGGAAGAATAATATTACCCATACGTCAGTAGCAAGTCGAAGAAATGTGCACTTTATTCAAAAAGTAAAGTTTTGTGAAATTCTCTTTTTATCTTCCTTATACAGTCGTACGCATGTGACATCATACACTGTAGTAGTCTTCTCTTCCAGCAGTGACTGCGCAGATACTTAAATATTCGTAACTTTTGAACGGATTGTCCAATTTTCCTCAAACTTTCACTGATGTGTTCTACTAATATTGCTGCATTCTCTCAATCCTTATGTAAATGAAGGTGGACTTGTCCTTTAAGTTTCGTCCATTAACCCTTTGTGTATGTGCGATCGAGTCAAATGCGCACAAATTTCACACACATAATTATTATACCTATGGGCAGGATATTCACGAACGTTGACACGCAGATGGTTAAACGGTCCTAATCGTGATGTTGCACACGGTGCATACGGTGGCAGTATTTGTTAAGCAAGGGCACATTTGAGCATTGTTTTGGCTCAGTTTCAGAAATATTGTCGGGTCTATAGTGACTCATGAGCTGTAATGTGTAAACAACACTCCTGGATACAACACTTCGTAGTGACAAATAGATGTCTTCCTGACTTATTACTAGTATTTCTTGCATGCGCAAAAGAAAAAAAAAAACTACCCCCTCGAAAAAAAACCCACCAACAACTATGCTTAAAATTTAACGTCCAAAAGACTAAGCTTTTGCTTTTTTCATCAAAGTTCAATCCATCCACTTCACCAATTGCTGTATTTGCTGATGGAATTAGAGTTAAATGAAACATGGTTATTACATGGAACGAAACCTGGTAGTTCGCTGCTCAGCACTTCCGAAAATTATGTTTAAAAAGGTTTGTTGTTCATCTATGGATGTCTGCTCTCAAAAGTGGCACAAATTCGTAATTTCGTATAAGCACACAGTGCGCATTTCATTTGTTTCATCTATAGATTTATCTAGGATTCTTCATTATGGCCTCATTGACAGGGAGAAATAGAGGAATGCAATTGTAGAAAGCCCATAAAGCGCTAAGCGTATAGGGATGCAATTACGCCAATGTTGAATCGCCTGCACTGGTTATCATTCTGTAACAAAAAAGAAAAGAAAAGAAAAAAGAATTGTTGTACAAGATTGTTCTTCTATGTTACAGAGCTGTAATCAGTAAATTCCCTTCTTATGTATAGATATCACAGTCTGACAGTATTCTCCATACAAACTTACAAGAAACCAGTCCTCTTCTGATTAGTTTACCGGTACTTGCTGTACCAGTTTCATCCACCTGTTCATAATCTATATGGAGATCGTTCGTTTGCAGTTGCAGCACATTCTATGAGAAATTTGCTGCCAGACAAACGTATACGGCTGAGACAAACGCTATAAGCAGTTTTTAAAATCCTTGGAAACTTGTCGTTATCTTTTTTCTTTTTTTTTTTTTTGTCTGACGTAAACGAAGTTGTTCAGCGCATAAAAACTCTCCTTGATTAATTGCGCGCTTTATAATACAAGTTCAAATTATCATTATTATTGATCTTATCATGTCTGGGTCATGAGATCCAATGAAAAAAAAAGATTTCCATGCTAACAAAACATAGGATTACTGAATAGTACATTCCTTCTAACACTATAGAAAATATTGAGTATGATTAATCTGGTCAACCCCAGATTTGCATTTTCTTTTTCAGCGTTAAATTATTTTCAAGCCGCATTTCTCATATTAGCTTCATATTAAAAAAATACCGTGGTAGAAGGTAATATCATGGAGCTCAGATCTTTCACACAGGAAACATGGTTGCAAGTGTGCCCTCAAGTGCACTAATTTCCAAGTCGAAGATCCTATATAGCAGCCCATGGAACATATCCCACTAAAAACACCTATTTTAAGACTGCTGCTTTGCTGTATGGAAAATGAGACATGAGAGCTATTCGGCACCAACGTAGATATTGGTCTATTAGGGCTATGACCAACTTACCAACCAGCAGGCCCATGGCACAAACATGTTTTAAGACCAACCGACCCAAGGGATCAACAACCTGTTGGTTTCTTTGATTGACTTTGTGCTTTTGCTATCACGCCAACAGTGGCATTTGATGGCTTTTGCTTTGGGTGCACCTTATTCATCTCTGTTGAAATAAAATGATTTCGGGATGACTCTATCAAATTATTCTCAAGAACAGTAGAAATCAATAGCAATCAAAGAACCCAATCGAAATAAAAAATTTAGGGCGATCCATAGCCATGCGTGGAGTCTTTCGCAGTTTCGAATGTTACTTTAATACGAGGGCCAAATGTTGTTATTAAAGGTGGTTCGTGCAATAAATCTGGTTTCTTATTATCATCTGATCATGAATCTCAATTTACATCTTGCGAATGTGACACGTATTCAAATGCTGATATAATAATAATACAAAGTCCATCGGCAGACGAACCTTTTTGATAAACGCACTGTGAAGGGTAAGGTCGTCAAACTATCAAAGATTATATACTAGGCAACTTAAAACGTCATGTTCCACGTGCTGAGTCCATTTTTGCCAAGCACTTTTGAAGAATTCAAAACTCACACAAAATCAGATTTTACCCCAGCCCTATATCTGTATAATACTGGTTGGTCAAGACAGAAAACAGTCCACACAGGATCGTACAAAATTGGTCAGATCTAGATCCTCTTTTGTGTTCAAATGTCCATAGTATCATTTCATTTTGCTCAAATTGCATCCTCTGTATATAGAAAAATTTTAGCCACATTTCCTGAAAGAAACATAAAAGGCGTCAGGGGGAAAAAATTGACGATATTTCAACTTAAATTTGCAAAGAAAAGAGAAATTTTTGGTCTTTAGTAGTTTTCGAGGTATCGGTATTTGTATCTATACTGCGTGAAACAGTTTTTACAATGTTTTACATTAGTCACGCTTACCATTTGATTTATTTCTTTTTTTTGTGATATGAAATGATAATTATTCACATCATTCGCAATAAGATTACATGATTTTCATTGAATTTAGACGCTTCTCCTTGTGTACCTTTTCCCTCGTATAAATGCATAGGATCTGACTCTAATGATTGTATCCAGATCCTCTCGTGATATATCATCGTCATGCAAGTGACAGCCTACCATAGAGCCTTTTTCTCTTGTGACAGTTTGTTTTATGATTTTTTTTTGTGTGGATATATTGACTTTTTGCCATTTTCATTCGACTGCATCATTTGCAAAATGACTATTGTCCCTTTCTTTATTTTCATCTATTTTCATCTTTTATAATACTAGACGGAATTCTACCTAATTCTTTGACATAATAAAAACTTGCCCACCAGTCATTACATTTACACTTCGACAACTCATTGTTTTTTTTTTAATTCTGTGCCGGTTTATTGACTTTTTTTTCTGAGGACATACCCCTTTCCAAGTCATCAATTCTTTCTCTGATTAGCATTGTAGCCTTGCTTTACTCTAAAGAATATCAGTGCATTATTGTATATTCTATTACACTTTCCATTATGAAGCACGGACTTGAAAAATCAAATGTACTTAAGTTGTTTGTAAATTCACAACAACCATCTACCGCTGGTTCAAAAACTCCATCAATTTTTGTTTAAGTTCTTATTCATTCCACTTATTACTGACCTATTTGACATGACCGTTCTTCTCAGCCCTATTTTTAACGTTTCCTTTCTTTATGGGTATTTACCCCCCTCCCTATTTGAATCATGATTTGTATGTGTGTGTGTGTGTGTGTGTGTTTGTGTGTGTGATGAATTGGATTTTTATCTTCGTAAAATAGGAAATGCAATTAAACATAATAATTTTCATTTCTGGTGATTTTGGCATCAATTTCGTCCCTCATTATAAACTCATACAATAATCATGTCATATGGATTTTTTTCCCGATTACAATAAACACACCTGGGTGAGTCTCTATTCATCAACTCATATTGATGATTTTTTTCTCGAATGTATTATTATAATTGTAAAAAAAAAAAAATGGAATAGGCCTATACTGCGTTCTGTGGTCTCTTATCACTTGTCCACATTTTTAGCTTATGTGTGTTTTCATATTGAAAATCATCCTACGAGTTTTTTTTTGTCGTAAAGAATCCAAACGCAACATAGAATTGCTGAAACAGGATGATTTCGGTAGGAATTTTATTGCAGATGTATAAAAGGCATATGATGTTTATACTGCATATAGATATCCTAATGAATGATATATTATTGTATCATTATGACAATAGTATCCCTTTACGTTGAATGAAAACTAGAAAAATACACATTAAATCCTTGGATAACAAAGGGTATAATCAGTTCAATACAAACTTCTATTACTTTCATAAGTTATAGTTTACGTAATTTGACTGATTTTGATATAAGCACATAAAAAGTATATAAAAAAATGATTCGTTAATCCCGTATAGATTATATTTTTCCGACAATAAAAAAGGTCAGTTCAAATGCTAATGCAACTTGGGGAAAAGGTCAGATCCTCCAACAACGGATAATATCACACTAAATGGCACCAAAATGAATGATCCCAGTTTATTTGCCAGTTCATTTCAATCATTTTTTATTAACTAGTATTGGTCCTAAACTCGCCAGAAAAATTTATAATTCTCATGTTCATTTTACAGATGGTCTTCAAGACCGAAATCGAGTCCTTTTTTTAAATGTATAAACCCATCAAATCTCTGTGAATCATTGATAATAGCCAGTCCCTTAATAATTCAAAATCTCACGGTTTTTATCTATAAGAAATAATTTCTCCATTGATTTTGCAAAACCTTTAAATGATAATATTCAAACATTCGTTATCACAGGGTGTGTTTTCCATATTCATTGAAAATAGCTAAAGTTAATTCTTTTTTGGGGGGGAAAAAGATCCCCATGAAATAATCATATCGTCTAATTTCGTTACAATACCTACTACATCCAAAATCTTCGAGATTTTGTTTAAAATAGATTACTCAAATTTCCAAACATACTCCCTTCAAATCAATGGTTTCAAGAAGAATTACCCACTGTTTTAGCATTTTGTTTAATGTTTTTAATTTTTGACAAGATTACGAGTGTTATTGCTAACAAAAAAAAAAAGTTAGGTTTATTCTCTGATTTGAGTAAAGCATTTGATACTCTCAACCACGTTATTTTACTCTGAAAACTCAGTCATTAAAGGGATGGTATAGAATTTGTCGAGATGAGAATATGGGCTTTTAACTTTTTGCAAGATATACCAAGAAACTATATCCAGTACAGAGTGTACCATTCCAAGAGGAAAAACAAAGTAAAACAAAGCGATTTTAATTAGGATTGCTCATTTTTTAATATCTCAATCATTTCAAAACCAATTTTCATCAAATAAACGTTGAATCCCTCTTGGAATTACATACTCTTTCATATTTTATAACAGGTTTTTCATTATCTCAACAAAAATGTTAGAAACCTGAAGTTAGGTCTGAACCAAAACTATATGATCCCTTTAAGGAATTCGGTGTCAATCTTTTTTATGGTCTAAAAATCATTTAACCAACAGAAGGCAATAAAATGTTAATCATGTTACTTTGGATGGGATTGATTTCGATCCTCTTAGTCTTGTGGTGTCCTCAAGGCTAGATCTCTGGCCCGCTATTATCCCTTCACAATATCAATGATATTATCAACACACCCCCTTCCTTCTCTTGTTTTATTTGCCAACGATACTAAAATATCATATTCTCATAGAGATCAAAACTCTTGAAATAAGAAAGTGTCAAATTAGTTTAGGTCCAATCAACTTTATTTAGATACAGTGGACTCCCGTTATGATTAAGTCTTCGAGACTGGCAGCTTTCTTTCGTTATATCGAAATTTCGTTATAACCGAACAGGTGAATGATGAAAAACACGGAGCTGATATTATGGCCTGAATTTCTATTTCGTTGTAATCAGAATTCCGTTATAACCGTGTTCGTTATAACGGGAATGCACTGTACAAAAAAAGGACTAATTTCATGCATTTCAAATTATTCGCATAATTCAGAAACACCGATTCATATTGATACATATTGAGATGTGGTTCTACAAAAATAAGTTCGCGATAGAAAGTTACGTTTTTATACTGGATCGCGTTTTGTAGGTCATACTGATCCTTAATTTTATGAATTTAACGTATCAAAATCATTAATTTGAACATTATTCTAGTAGAAATCATTATGTTCAAGTACATTCATGATCAACTTCCACCGTCTTTTGATAACAGGTTCAGGTTTAACACAACTGTTACTCGCTCGTGAGGATAATATTCCATCTTACGAATTCTAAACCATAGTAACGCACAAATTTATCACTCGTTGTGGTCCGGACATTTGGAATAATCTTCCAGACAACATAAAGTCTTGTTCTATCGTTTATTTTTTAAAAGCTACACTTATGTTGCATCTAATAAAGCTATATGCTCCCCATTCTTGGCATGAAAGTAATATATGCCTATACCAGTCATTATTTTAACTGTATTCTGCACCCACACCTGCAACTGCACTGCACCCACTCAAGACAACAAGAGAGTTGTGTCGCCGAATATGCGACAGAAAAACTATGCTTGCAGTTCATCATGGTTACCCCACAAGACAAAGAAATTCATTTCATGCACCTTCCACGTACTCGCACAGTCTTAATTTCTTTAAAAAAAAATGTTTTCACCATGTTCACCGGACCCAAATTTTGGAATGATCTTCCCCGCAGATTTACTCAGAATCCCCCGATGTTGCTCTCTGTTTATTTTCAAACAAAAACTCAAATTAATGCTACTTTAATGAGTACAACTGCTGATTAGAATCATTTAACCTGTTATTTTAGAATCATTTAACCTGTTATTTACATTATCCTCTTTCATTGCATGGCGAATCAATTTTCAGTGTACGCTTGTTATACCCCCGCCAGACATAGTGTGAAGGGGGTATATAGGAATCACCGTGATGTTGGTCGGGAGGGCGGGCGGTCGGGCGGTCGGTCGGGCGGTCGGTCGGTCGGTCGATCGATCGATCGGTCGGTCGGTCGGTGGGTCTGTTGCAAAATCTTGCTCGCGAACTCCTCCTACAGTTTTGAAGCAATTTAAATGAAACTTAGGGTAAATGATGATATTGAGGTATAGATATGCATGACATGTTTTTTGTGTTTTGTCGGACAATGCGTTGCCATGGTAACCATAATTTTACCAAAACCTTGTGGATTGAATAACTTCCACAGTATTTAAGCAATCAATTTCAAAATTGGTATCTATGATGATCTATAGGTGTGCGAATGATTATCATCTTCCCAAAAATAGAACTAGTTTTGGTGACAGAAATTTCATGTTTACTGGTCCTAAGCTTTGGAATTCCTTTGATCGTTCACTTAAACAAGCTCAGAGCTTGAATAGCTTTAAGTATAAGCTCAAAAATTTGTTTCTTGATAAGTATTAATAAACAGTTTTATGGTTATAAAACGTATGTATATTTCAGTCAATGTTTTCTAGAAGTACTTTCATAAAGTATACTTGAAAGGTTATCTTCTGTTTCATTCATTATTCTAATGGTATACAATGTACACTGTAAGCACTTTAAATATACATAAACCTGTGCTTTGTAACATGATTATACATGACTTGTTGTATATCCATAGTACGGTTCATAATTGTGCCCTTGTAAATAGTGTATATATGGTGTTTTTGTTATTCCACTCAGCCTTATCTTTGATATTATTTTGTCTATAATCTGTAGGGGGACTACATTTAACAAGCAGTGCTTCTAAGTAGTCCCCTCCACATTTGTACATGGTGTAATTTTATCTCAGAATATCACGATATTTTGTATATAGTTTTGATATAATGTCCACTATGTGTTATACCCTGTATATTTTATCATATAATGTCCAATATGTGGCATATGAATAAATTTCATTTCATTTCATTTCATTTCATTTCATAGTTATGCAAGACACTCGTTGTGTTTGTACTTGACAAAGCGTTGCCATGGTAACCGCATGTTTCCTTTGAAATCTTGTGGAGTGAACAACTTCCACAGTTTTGAAGAAATTGAAATCAAATTTGGTAGGCATTATGGCCTTGAGGCATAGATGTGGAACACATAATTTTTGTGTTTGTCGGACAAAGCGTTGCCATGGTAACCATAATTTTACCAAAACCTTGTGGATTGAATAACTTCCACATCATTCAAGCAATTAAGGTCAAATTTAGTATGTATAATGATCGGGAGGTGTATAGTTATGCAAGACACCAATGTGTTAATATAAGAAAAATGTGTTGCCATGGTAACTACTCATTTTTGTATCAAATTGAACCATTTAATCTACGAAGGTGAAATTTGGTGTGCATGATGCTCTTTAAGTGTAGTTTTGCAAAATGTCCTTTGTATTTGTATCGGACAATGCGTTGCCATGGTTACCACATTTTTTTAAAGTCATGTGGAGTTAACTTCTTCCACAGTTTTCAAGCAATTGAAACCAACTTTGATAGGCATTATGGCCCTTAGGTATAGATGCGGAACACATAATTTTGTGTTTGTTACACAAACCGTTGCCATGGTAACCACAATTTTACCAAAACCTTGCAGATCGAATAACTTTTCCATCATTCAAGCAATTAAAGTCAAATTTAGTATGTATCATGATCTAGAAGCGTAGTTTTGCAAGACACCGATGTGTTAATTCAAGGAAAATGTGTTACCATGGTAACCACTCATTTTTGTATCAAAATAAACCATTCAAGCTATGAAGGTCAAATGTGGTGTGTATGATGGTCTTTAAGTGTAGCGATGCTGGGGGAAAGCATGTTTCCATTTGCTGTAAGTTTGATACTCAGTGCCAACTCTGTAATTGTACAGTAAATCATTCTGTTTCCAATTTGACAAGTGCACAAACTTGGTATTAACGTCATTGCCCTCATGACATCACATACCATAAAGCAACACTAGGGGCGGGGGTATTAATCACCTTCAGTGATAATTCTAGTTTTACCTGTGGTTCAGCGTTTATGCTCCCATATAATCACTATACACTGGTACTCATATAACTCGTTATGATCTTGATTGTAGATAATCATATGCTCGTATACTTGTGTATTTATATGATATTTTGTCACTCAGTTCTCAGTCTTTTTTTTCTTTTTTCTTTCTCTTCTCTTTTACTTCTTCTGCCCTTTGTACCTCGCTATTTTAGCTTTCATATAGTTTCGTCATTAGTACTTTGTCTCCTCTCTCCGTGGAAAAATCAATTGACATTGGTATTTTTTCCCCTTGAATCCGCGGTTACAAGCTTTTCTTTGCGGTTCCTTTATGATTATTGCACATGTTATAGAGACATGAGAGAATTGTCTTTTATGTACATATGCTGACACACTTTCTAGTCATGACCCACTTTATTATCATGATTATTATGTATCTTGCGTTTTTGTATTTTTGTATTTTGTATTTTTTGCTTAGTGTTATAGATATCAAGTGGAATATTATGAAAATAAACGTGCTGGAACAGTTCACTGTGTGTCGAACGTGAGACCAGTCCAGTTTCCAGTAACTCAATTCAATATTCTTTTTATGAGGCCCCATCTATTTCCAATTTAACCGCTCATGGTGGCGGTCTCCTGCGTCAATACTCATGATATACTGGAAGATACTTCCTATATGATTATCTTTAAAAATATTTACATGTTTGTATTATGTTTATTGCACAATGCTTTTCCTTATGTTTATTTATTTGTGTGATATTTTGTTATTATTTTAATCATTTCATTTGATATTATTCCTTGTGTCTTTGAAATTTGTGTTGAATTCTTATATATTTGATTGAATGCAGAAATTAACCAAACCAAACCAAACATGTATAATTATGTTGAGGGATGGTATTGTTCCCCCTGCCTTCTGAAAGAGGCAAGCCAAGTGCTCTTTCATTATTCTATTGTAGAAAGATGAAATCATGTGCAAATATCTGTTGGTTTAGTGTTATCCTCCTGTGACATTACGCATCGTTGTAATCTTCGAATCCAGCGATGACTGCAACGAAACTTCAAAAAAGCATAACTCCTGAATGCAATGTCTGATTTTCCTCAAACTTCACTACTTACATCAGGCGCTACTGCAAACGCTCAATGTATATACATTTATATACACATGTATAGGTTTCACTCCCCTCTGTGTAACTACATTCTTTATCTTATTTCCACTCTGAGCCATGCGTCCGGCAAAATCAGTACGCATGGCTCAAGCCTTGATACAGCTGTACTGGATACATGACTGGGGAAAAGGTTGAATTTCATGAATTTGCGGGCCCATTTTATAAAACGAATATTGCACAGGCCTATTTGTGGATCGTTGACAATTGGAACAGTCTAAAACTCACTTACTGCGCTTATGGGTTTCAACAGATCCAAAGCTAAACTCATGCATCAAAATGATTATTTGAATAATGATGTATATCGAACAATTAACTTTTAATCAGAGACGTTGTACTTCATTTCATTTCATTTATTTCCACTTACATCGTTGATTTACAAATTTGCATAAAATTAAACAAACAAACAAACAAACAAGAATGCATGATATCAAACACAGTATGATAGTGGCGGAATCATGAGAAGCACAAGAATTGGCGCATTGAAAATGATCCCTGAACAAATACTATGATGTACATAATATGTGTAATCATTTTTAATCATTTGTAATTGGATCAAAAGCATTATTACAAACAATGTATGCAAGAAAATTCACAACGACTTTGAAATCAAGTCAAAGAACAAATACCTGTACATTGTAAAAGAAAAGAAAACTCTATATTCAGCTTTTCATCAAGTTGTAACTTAATTGTATAAAAAAGGTGTTGTTTATAGTAATCTTCTAAATTGTCTTACGGTCTTACTGATCTCAAAAAATATGACTCAAATTATTCCATAAAACTGTACCTTTGTACCAACGACTGCGTAGATGTGCGATTTGATAGGAGATGGATATTCTGCGCATTTCTGGTATTGTAATCACAGAATGAACTATTCAGGCTGAAATAACTTGAGAATTCATTAGGAAGAAGGTTATTAAGTTTGTACATGAATTTTGCAGACTCTAATGAGATTACTCTATAGGGCCTACGAAAATACAGAGTGTAATTAAAGCACATAGTTATTTTTTCTCTTCTCTTTCATTTTCATAAAAAGGGTTCCCTATCGCTCCTGTTCCAGAACATCGCGCTTCCAAAGTTTCCTGCATGTACCCATGGTAACAATGGACTTATACGATTTTTCTTTCTCATTACTCTCAAACTTGACCGGCTTTCGTTTTGTTTGCTGCATATCTACTACAGAAGCCAGCCACGCTACCAGTGATTGTGGGAGATACGCAGGCAGCTCGTCAGGAAACCTTACGCCGTGAATGTTTACGGAGAAATATCAGCGCTTCCCCTCGACTCATCGAGGCTTGCGGCGAGTTCAGGGTGCTCCCGAGACACCGCACACTCCTTCTCCTCATTCCAAAGTGTGGCGGGACTAACTGGGCCAGACTTCTTCTTAGCATCTACGGATTTAAACGTCAAAATGCCAAAGTGAGCGCGATGGAAACTGTCAATCTGTTGAAGAAACGATTCAAGTTTCTGAAAAGTACGAGTGCGCGTCTGAGGAAATCGTACGCAGGCCAATATAGGAAAATTATCTTCGTCCGGAATCCTTACACCCGTCTCCTGGCTGCGTTTAGAGATCGATTAGAGACCTATCCGAATAGGAATCTAGTTCACCGTCGCACTCACAATAAGAAAATATACACAAAATATGGAAATCACTCTGAAGCGGAAATGCCCGGTCCGTCAGTAAAAAGAGAGATGTACAATGTGACCTTTAAAGAATTCATCGACTATTTCCTAGCCGAGAATTACGACATTCATTGGGAAGATGTGTACAAGATCTGCAATCCTTGCCTTGGTTACGACTACATAGGGAGATTGGAGACGTACACCGAAGATGTTATTGAGGTGCTGAAGCTCATGGGTGTGGATTCTAAATTCTATCCGTATAAAGCACTTGACGTTTCGAATAGCAGTGATGACGCTATCATGAAAAAATACTATAACACGCTTTCTGATGAACAGTTTGAAAAAGTCAGCCGAAGACTTTCTGCTGACATGGCGTATTTTGGCTACAAAATGCCCGAGAGCATACGGCGGCATTAATCAATATTGTTAAATAGTCTGTGGGGTATCCTGCCGGTTTGAACAGAAAACATCTGACGTCTGAGAGTTTTGTTTAATCTTACCTATCGTCATTAAGTAAAGTATTACTCCACTTTGATAAAATCATTATTGCGAAGACCACAAATGTAGTTTATGATGAGTCAAAGTATGTATATTGTTCTTCATATCATTTTGCTCTCAGTTTGAAGAATGAAATTAAATCTGCCAGGTGTGCCCGGTATATCCAGACTGGTATAAGATTGGCCAGTATCATAAATACCATGTTTCACTTGAAATCAACGAGCATATTTGCACGTATAATGTGTGCCACTTCAATTTGTTTTAATCGAATTCAACTGGTAAATCAGTCGGTTGTGTTGAAGGGCTTCCAAGTGGTATACAAGTACTAAGTTTGTTCCATTCGTTTTAGCTGGAATTGACTGCTATGTTTCACAACTTGCCAGTTCATTCCATTGGTTTCAACTGGAAAGAACTGGACCAGAATATGAATCAGCAACTTAATTCCAGTTGCTATACTGCTTAACATGACGCAAATCTCTCGTTTGAAGAGGCTACACCCCAGTAAATACTCTCTCTCTCTCCCCCTCTCTCTCTTTCTCAATGATCCAGTCAGCAGGCTGATTGTAACCAGGGAGGTAGTCTCACCTCCCCGTTGTAACTCACTGCCAAATAGCACATTGTCAGCACCGGCAAACTGGCAATGCTCTCCTTCTTATTCCTGTATTTTCGTTATTTACGGGTCAATTTTTTTCGTTCGAAATGTAAAATGGATGACCATAGAATTTCTCAATAGAATATAAAATTGAAAACTTTAGAAAGGATAGAGAAAATTGAGTTCACTTTGAATGGTCTGCCACAGGCAGATATCCTTATCATGCTCTTACGTAATACGACAGCTGCTTTCTCAATGATCCAGTCAGCAGGCTGATTGTAACCAGGGAGGTAGTCTCACCTCCCCGTTGTAACTCACTGCCAAATAGCACATTGTCAGCACCGGCAAACTGGCAATGCTCTCCTTCTTATTCCTGTATTTTCGTTATTTACGGGTCAATTTTTTTCGTTCGAAATGTAAAATGGATGACCATAGAATTTCTCAATAGAATATAAAATTGAAAACTTTAGAAAGGATAGAGAAAATTGAGTTCACTTTGAATGGTCTGCCACAGGCAGATATCCTTATCATGCTCTTACGTAATACGACAGCTGCTTTCTCAATGATCCAGTCAGCAGGCTGATTGTAACCAGGGAGTAGTCTCACCTCCCCGTTGTAACTCACTGCCAAATAGCACCGGCAAACTGGCAATGCTCTCCTTCTTATTCCTGTATTTTCGTTATTTACGGGTCAATTTTTTTCGTTCGAAATGTAAAATGGATGACCATAGAATTTCTCAATAGAATATAAAATTGAAAACTTTAAAAAGGATAGAGAAAATTGAGTTCACTTTGAATGGTCTGCCACAGGCAGATATCCTTATCATGCTCTTACGTAATACGACAGCTGCTGGAGTCATCAAACCCTGGCTTGGCCTCCAGGTTTGTCACGCCTGAGCAGAAAGCTTATCTGCAATGGACAAGTACTTCGACTCCCAACTCCCAAACGACAAATATACGCACCCCACTTTGGGTATTCCCCAGTTGGGGACTCGCCTCAAACGAGGGATTGACGGCATGACATTCCAGGTGGTTTTAACTGTTTCTTGACTCTAACAACTACATACATTCTGTAATATCAACGTAACATAAAAGTTATGTCTACTTTGGAAAAGCATGGTCAATAATAAAGTGGAGTAAAAGTGACATAAAACGACGTATATTACTGGTTTGATAATGTACGAAAAATGTACGTTATATTGTCGGGAACATTCATTCATATGAATACACCGTTATTAACGCCGGCAGTAGCTTATATGCGATTGACCATTATGAAAAGTTGATATCGATCTGCTGGTTACTTAACAATGGCAAACGAAATGACCGATTTCCACAGAGCAACGTTATTTTTTATAGCTTTAGCAAAAGAGTACATGGACTTTAAACTGTATTGTTATTTACCTTGAGGGTTTTAATTCACAATCTGCTAATGAAGGATCTGAATGGTCTTTGGTAAAGCCCCTTTTACACTTTCACGGATTGCTACACGGATGACCACGGATCGTCGTCCGTGGTGTTCCGGCATGCAAAATATCGATTTTCATCTCAATGACGGTGTGAACACGATCCCAACTGGGTGTTTACACGGAGAAGTACGGAGGCTACACGGACAAGTACGGTGCCTACACGGACAGAAGGAATGAACGCGGACCAAAGCGGAAACGATACGGAGGCAACACGGATACCAAGGAAGAGCACTGATGCAACTCGGTCCCTTCACGGATTACACGGATATCCCTAAAATGTTGACAGATGACATTTGCTTTTGCTTTTGATACTTTATCATTCTCGGGCGACATACCTCCAGAGCTAAATCAAGACATAAACAAAGCAAAACAAAACAAATCAAAACACACACAAAGAAGAAAAAACAGCAAGGAGGTATGTGTGGGTCACTTAAGCTTCTCCGGTGACCACTATACGAACAGTATGAGGGGTTGATGGCTGTACTGATGGGGGAAGCTGTGAGCAAATTTCACGGACTTTATGAGCTTGTATTGGCAAAATACACGAATATTTCATCCCGGATGGCGCCGATGCTAATACGGACGTCCCGATGTCTTCACGGATTGTCCCAGAACGAGTACGGAGGCAACACGAAGTAGCCGTTGTCTACGAGGAAGGAATAAGGAGGCAGCACGGAGTAGACGGTGCCAACAAGGAAGAGTTTGTATTGATTGTCATCCGTGATGTCCGGGATGAAAAATTAAGCAAGCTTAATTTTTTCCGCGGACATGCCGGATGATCAAGGATAATGCCGGATGACTTCACGGAGTCAATACGGTCATGCCGGAAACAGTACGGATGATCCCGGATCGATGATCCGTGGTCATCCGTGATGAGATCCGTGAAAGTGTAAAAGGGGCTTAAGGAATAAACTTGGTTGGTGCAAATACATAAAGCTTTCTTATAGAGTAATATATTATTTTCCATGTGACTTTTTGCAGATGCCCAAAAAATGTTGCAATATGAGATGTAAGATGAATATCAAGGAGTTACAAAGCGTAAATAAAAATACTATTAGAGACATGGTACTTAAGTTTATAGTGTATACCAACGTTACGAGACACGTAATCAGAGATACATTGCACATGAGCATTCCATCTCATATTTTAATTTATGTATACTCAAAAAATTTGATACTTTCATAAAGTTTTCACCCTTATGATGAACTTACCTGTCTGCTATGATGTATGTCATATAGTTAATAAATGTCACAATTTCCCCCATATTTTGAAAGCTAATTCAAGGAAAGTAAACACTCAACACATTTGCAAACATGCTATTTCATTTTTTTGCCAGTTATGTGAAACTGTCGTCTCACATTGTCAGGACATATTCTAGACCTAATGGGAAAAGTGTACAATATATTGACGCGGCATACCAGTCGCCATAGCAACATCTCTACTTTTTCTGTTTAATGTTTGATGCCGATTCCACTCGCTCAGCCATTGAATTAGTATTTCGGTGAGAATTAGCAATGTTAACAATCTTGCATCCATCATACATACAAATTATTCATTAGTTGGGTTGAATTCAGACCTTAAAAAAAAAGGGAAAAAGAATATTAACAAATATGGCAGACACATAATGGCAGCAAGTGCTTTTTTTTAGGGGGAGGGACATGTCATCAAGCCTTTTTTCACTTCTTTTCTGACAAAATTAATGATTTGCTCCCAGCTTGTCAGATGCAAGGATTTTAGTAGCTAAAAACAGTTTGTCAGAAAAAAAAAAAAGCTCAGGCGTCGTTTTGATTTCTGTTTTGTGTTTGCCAACAGTGTAGAATGACAGTTTGCAGATTTAGGCACTCATTTATTCCGACGCGACGTTTGCTTGCCCTCGCTGTTATCAGATAGTCAGCTGGTAATGTCTTGCTCATTATGGAGCACATTGTATTATCAAAAAAAAAAATAAAATGTATCTGCAGCTGCCTTAAATACACTGTGTTCTCATTACGGCTGTGTTGACTGTGATGTATACAGCTGTGTTGATTTTTTTTCCAAACAAATCTGAACCAACTGCACCTGTACTTGAACGTTTCAACAAGAGACCCCACTTTGTTTTTGTTTTTTTTTTTTTTTTGCCAAATGACACAAAATAGTCCAGTTTACACATTCAGATTTCAAGCATGTCATCATCAAAAATGACTTACCATGCAACCAGAAGCCTGCTTCAGATTTGCCTATTATTTTAAAGGACCGACAAAGCCACAATTATAATTGCAGTGATCACGGTTGGTTTATTTTCAGTATTTTGCTTTGTTTTGTTTTATTTTGTTTTGTGGGAGGGTTGTTAATCTAAACATAGCCAATGCATATCATCTTCATCTTCTATGATAAAATATGTCAAAAATTTCGCCAAAAGTTCTCACGAGCTTGTTGAATTTTAATGTAAAAATGCAAAAGCTTCCTCGTGTGGCCACATCTCCCATTGCACATTTACTGTGTTTTCTCATTAGATATTCAAACGATTTAATCGGTAAATGACTTGTAAGCAAGATATTTTAATTCGTATGGATCCTAAAAGCATGAGAATTACTAAACTTGGGAGAAATGGACCCCTGACATTCATTAAGAAGATCCACATTTCTATACGACCGCGGAACCAAATTTAATGGGGTTTTCTGCAAGGTCTAAGTAACAAGTTATAGTTTCATATCCTGAAATAAAATTTAGAATGTTTCAATATTTTGAAAGGTATATTATATTAAAAAGTTATGAAAAATCAAATAGTGCAATTTCTCTCTCTCTCTCTCTCTCTTTTTTTTTTTTTTGGGGGGGGGGGGCATACTTTATAGTATTCGAGAATCCGCGCAACGAATTTTGTACAGCTACTGACAAAATCTCTATTATAAATAGAGTCGACCGTTACCGATGTGCGGATATATGCTTCGATGATCATGTAATCAATGCTCGCTATTCGTCGTTTTCGAATATCCTGGTGGGCAGCAAATGAAGATTCAATCAGGCCACCCGTGTTTCCCCACACTGCTGGGTCTCTTGATTAAAGTGAAATCGTAAGGATCAATTTCTGATCTCATTTGGAACCTATGCAAGTGTAAAACATGCACGTCTTAATTCGAATACAGAAAAAAGAGCTTGTTTTTTTTGTTAGGAATACAGTGTACACATTATTTTTTTTTTTAACTGAAACGTTTATAATGTAGTTTCCTTCCTAACAGTACAATATTGTATGGTTGTAGGCCTATGATATTGCGTCAATATTGTATAGACCCTAAGTATAGTTGACCTGTGAAACTTATGTATCATTGATTCCTATCAGATGAATTCATTGATAGGCCTACTCTGTTATCTAAAATGTAAATAAATGTAGTCATCACATACGACAATTATGTCGTGCAAAAAAAAAAATGTAAGAAAACAGCACAGAGTATGTCGTGAAGTTAATAGGAGAGATTCAGAATAAGAAGCACAAGACAGGTATGCCCCTACTATAGTTTTATACTGGGTGTTTCAAAAAACATTTCCCACTTTTGATTCTTAATAATTCAAAAACTATATATCAGATAACACTGTCATTGATATGGGTGATAGCTGAATATTGTACAATTTTGTTAAAAGCGGATTAAATATGAAAGCATAAATCAGTTTCATGAAATCCATGATTAATTTCACAGTTAGGTTCCAGATTTTGCTCTATTTTCAACCCTCTGCACAAAACTTTCACTTTGCACAGGGGTCAATGGGTGTGTATGGGAGTGTGTGGTTAACACCCTGACAATGGTCCTGAACAATGGCCAGGGTTTGAATGCTTCATTATTTATTCATGAGAAATTCCACTATCACAACTAGTCTTTATTCAGCCTCTGGCAGTATCTGTGTAAAGTCAAACGCCTGCCGATACTGTCGTTGAGTGGCGACAGTGCTCTCCCTACTTCTGAAAAACGAAATTACAATGAATACCTTTTGTTCTGTCGTAAACATGGTGACAGGAAGCAAAGAAAATCAATCAGAGTATACACTTGTGTAAATGGAGTTAAATAAATCTACTGTGAAACAATCACCCCAATGAAAAATGCTGCTGAACTCTTTACCAAAAATGATCTCTTCTTATCGAAAAAGCGACAAATTTGTCAGACTATTGTTAGACAGTTGTCTTAAAATGAAGAACTTTAGATCATTATTTTATGCTTATTTCAATACCAGATTTAGTGATATGTGAAGCAAAATTTGAAAATGATTGCCAGCTGGAATGAAATGTGGTGTTTGCAAGCACATGGAATATGTGCTTACTTTTTCCGTGTGCATGCATTTTACCCTTTACCGTGCATGAATTCAGACTAGCAGTGCCCAGGGCAATCCACATGAATTATTGATTAAGCATTCATGTGCCCGGGAGCGTGTTTTTTTTAGACGGCGCAGATTGGGGACCCTAAAAATCTATTGGGGACCCTATCCCTAAACCTTACCCTAATCCTAATCCTAACCCTAACCATCAAACCCTAACCCTAACCCTAACCCTAACCCTAACCCCAACCCTAACCCTAACCCTAACCCTAACCAAAAACCCTAACCCAATGTTTTTCCCATAGGTTTAACACGCGCCATGCCCTAATCTGTGCCGTCTTAAAAAAAAAAAAACAAACGCTGCCCCCGGGAGCGCGAGACTGACGCCTAGTCGACAGGTGGTTCAGGCATGTCCATTGTCCAGGGCCATTGTCAGCACACACTCACATACACATCATTGGTTCTGTGCAAAGTTCATTTTTGTACAGAGGGTTAAAATTTGACCCAAATCTGAAACCTTACTTCAAAATCAATCTTAGATTTAATGAAACTGATTTATGCTTTCACATCCAAATTAACTTTCAACAAAATTGTACACTACTGGTATTCAGCTATTACTCATATCAATGACAGTTTTATCGGATGAACAGTTTTTGAACTATTAATGATCAAAAGTGGGAAATGTTTTTTGAAACACCTAGTAGAATACACGCTTATTTTTGGCAATGCGAATGGTTGTTAGCTGCAGGACGTGGCGTTGTGAGTAGAAATTTTTCGTGAGGTTTTTAGCTCGCGATATAATGCTTTTGCATGACGCGCTTCTCCGGCCAGTATCACCGTTCTGCGAAAGATTTTAATATCCATAACTTTACCATCATATTATACCCGATTTGGCGGAAACTTTTGGGCCACTGATCTGTTTGAGTGTTACGATGATGCTCTGTTCTGAGCGGGATTTAGACTTGCGACTTCTGATCCAAATTGACAAGTCCAGCATCTTTTCCACAGAGTCAAAATTCTGAAGGGCATTTTGATCGTGAAAGTGGGCATACTTGACAATGCTTGATTAATGTTCGAAGTTACATCCAAAGCGCATCACTGTCTAATGTCTAGTACGCATACCTACACTTGCGTTGCTAGCACTTTTTTTTTTCTTCTAGACACTATGCATACAACAAAGTTTTCTTCCTCACGCCCAAGAAATGAATAGCGCCCTCAAAGGGCTGGTCAAACTTCTGTTCAGAGTGTGCATAGCAACTCCACCTGTTGCACGTCTTTTCTCATGTTCATCGTAGGACATCCTATATGCCTACTTCATACAATCATTATGAAAAGGGTCACTACAGCGTAGTAATACGGAGCATTTGTCAGTGTTCGCAACACAATAGATTTTAAGGGTCATGTGAACACAGATGAGAATACTTCCCATTTGTCACCAAAACAGGAAAAAGAACAGCAAAACGCCAAGGGCATTAAAGGGACATTCCAGACGATTTTTATAATTTCACATCATAATAGTACATAAATCAACAACTCTATGTATAGATATGTGGAATTCATTGTGGCTCTACAGCAGAGAAACAATAATTTGAAAAACCTTAAACAAATCACACTGAACAAGGATGATGACATAGGAGGTTCACATATTTCAGAAATGTAGCAGTGTAATTCCATTACAATACCGCTTGCTTGCGAGTTCACCTGTGTATAATCTATGCATGCCTTCTTCTTTTGTTCTGCTTCCTTGAGCCCCAACTCATACATTCTTATGGTGACTCTGCCATGTCATCCTTGTTCATTGCAATTTGTTCTAAATTTTGAAAATATTCTTATACTTCATCCCAATTATCACAAATTCTGAAACTCTGTCCTCGGTATAACTAATTCATAGTTGTTCAAATGTAAAAATCTGCAAATCATCCGGAGGTCTCCTTTAACACGTGGATGATTGGAAGGGGAGGAGCGAGGAGGGGTCAGGGGAGAGAGGAGAGAATCCTGCTCTCTATGGCAATCGCGGTTTGAAATATACAGTACATGCAATGCGCTATTAAAAGGCAGATCCCGGAATTGCTGTTGGCATTCAGGCAGCCTAGTAACGTCACGTTATCATTTGTTAGCATTAGTTAACCATTATTGTTGTTAACACGCCAAACATTTGCGGCGATAGCCGTGATGGCAATTTCATGCATGTCCCCCCTGAACACGACAGCACATCGTAGGATGAGTTAATGAACAAGACACCTTTAGAGCAGTATGGCCCCTCGTCTTCGATTCCGGTCTATAGCTGTTGGAGTTTGTGCAATTTGCACCATCCTGTTTGTGGGATTTCTCAGTTACGATGGTGAGTACCAAAGCTATACAGGTCACTAGATTTCGACCAAGCCTTCCATGCAATATTGAACAACCGACGTTGTGTATGTAGGTTGGAAACAAGCAACATATGGCACGATCTACATGATTGTGTCTTCATGTTCTTTTTATAAGGCTAAGGAGAGAAATTGATATTGTCTGCTTGAGACTTTTATCCATTGTCATTTCTGTCGGAGTTTATAGATTAAATTGCAAATCGAAGAGCTTTTTAGCACAAGCAGTAAACCACCGATAAGGAGATTATGATTTTTTTTTTTTTTTGGGGGGGGGGGTGCATAGATTTCAGATTGAAATGCAAGGTGTTTCAGGTGACAGAACACAAACGTTTTCTTGATTTTTCTCCTTTTTTTTTTGGGGGGGGGGGGGGAGGAGGTATTTTTGAAGAAGTCCAACTCAAGTGAGGAAATGCACTGAACGATTTAAGATGATGCGTTACACTTCGAACTTTTGCCCGGGAAATAAGGCAATTCGTTTTTTGGTAGTGCAGACAGAAATAACAATATTTTGATGATAATGCCAAGATCTGATGTAACCTTGGTAACTTAAAAAAATCTAAAAGAATAAAAATGCATGTCCCATTTATAAGACCTGTATAGCATTAGACTTATTATACAATGTGCGTGCAATAAGGTTTTTCTTGTTTTGATTATTGGGAAAGAATAAGGAAGAACTATAGCAAAACGTCACGTTATTATTGTTAACGATAATCAATGATCATAATATATTGTTCATGTTAGTAATTTGTAGCAATGCTTATTGTAATTCCGGAGAAGAACCAGTTGTTTGCTCGAACATTCTGAAAACATTCTACGGCACGATGAATTCACTTAGCCATTTACAATTCAGTAGAACCTACAGCTTGTATGACCTTTCAGTGAATAGCGAATAATATGTGTTGTCTTTGCAATGACCCCGCTTCTCAACCAGTTGGCCGCGATGTCGGCCAAAAATGAAATAGAAAAGACTCGTGTTCAATCTTACTGGGCCTCAAGAAAATTTATAGGATCCAAAGTGGGCCTCGGGTTGGAAAAGGTTGAGAAGCGCATGCATGGTCCGTTCAGTGACCGGGGGGGGGGGGGGGGGGGGGGTGAATGGGACTATTATAGCAATCTTTTAAGCCATCGGCCCAATTTGCCCCCCCCCCCCCCCCCCCCCCCACTCACACTGAAAACGTTCCGGGGCCCCTTCAATGCTACATTTATCAGGTGTAATACTGTATTATTCTCCTTTACAGATGCATATGGGACCTCATTTGTAAGGCACGTCTCCAGTCATGTAACTGACAGTGTTAATCGGACTACACCCAAACCCGTCGTCCAGCCCTGTACCAAGGAATTAAAGAATAATGTAACTTTTCCCGTAAGTGCATAAACATTGTGTTTCGTCCATTTAACGATCCTGTAGTAATACAGTACCATCATGTTGTTTACTGTGCGTGCCGTGACAGCATGTATATAGATATCTTTTAAAATTTTTTGGCTCATATTCAGAACATTATTGTCAAGCTTTGTACTGACTCATGGGCTGAGATGGGATGTGTAAACATTGACAACTTCACTCAAGGATACGACAGTCCGTAGTAGATAGATGTTTTCCTGACTTTTTTTCTTTGCATGGGAAAAAGTGCCTAACGATACCGAAAACACTTAGAAATAGTGTATTATACATCCATTTAGCACGTGAGAACACGTGACTAATGTTAGCATTCATGTTCCTAATTAGTGTATTCAATGTAGCACTGTCTCATTTCATTTCATTTCATTTATTGAAGTATGGCAACATTTTACATACACATATCGAGTAGTAAAAACACACCAAAACAACAACAACAACAACAACAACAACAACAACAACGACGACGACGACGAACCCGGAGAATCTCGCTCCTGTACCGGCAGGCGTTATTCCCTCATTTTTGCCCCATCCAACCACAAAAAACCCAAACAAACAAACAAACAAACAAACAAACTACAACGTTATGATTATTTGGCCACTTTATAGACCAATGAAGTGAATGACCCCCTTAAGAAGAACACTAAATTATTGTGTGGAAGAATGCAGATGCATTAGATAGCCATAAAAACATTTATACCAATGGAACACCTGCCAACTGGGCCTATATATTCACTATAACTGAAAGCAGAAGTTGTACTGTTGTACTAGGTGTTTCAAAAAACATTTCCCACTTTTGATTCTTAATAATTCAAAAACTACATATCAGATAACACTGTCATTGATATGGGTGATAGCTGAATATTGTACAATTTTGTTGAAAGTGAATTAAATATGAAAGCATAAATCAGTTTCATGAAATCCATGATTAATTTCACAGTTAGGTTCCAGATTTTGCTCTATTTTCAACCCTCTGTATACAAAACTTTCACTTTGCACAGGGGTCAATGGGTGTGTATGGGAGTGTGTGGTTAACACCCTGACAATGGTCCTGAACAATGGCCAGGGTTTGAATGCTTCATTATCTATTCATGAGAAATTCCACTATCACAACTAGTCTTTATTCAGCCTCTGGCAGTATCTGTGTAAAGTCAAACGCCTGCCGATACTGTCGTTGAGTCAGAGTGGCGACAGTGCTCTCCCTATTTCTTAAAAACGAAATTACAATGAATACCTTCTGTTCCGTCGTAAACATGGTGACAGGAAGCAAAGAAAATCAATCAGAGTATACACTTGTGTATATGGAGTTAAATAAATCTACTGTGAAACAAATCGCCCCAATGAAAAATGCCGCTTAACTCTTTACCAAAAATGATCTCTTTCTATCGAAAAAGCGACAAATTTGTCAGACTATTATTAGACAGTTGTCTTAAAATGAAGAACTTTAGATCATTTATGCTTATTTCAATACCAGATTTAGTGATATGTGAAGCAAAATTTGAAAATGATTGCCAGCTGGAATGAAATGTGGTGTTTGCAAGCACATGGAACATGTGCTTACTTTTTCCATGTGCATTCATTTTACCCTTTACCGTGCATGAATTCAGACTAGCAGTGCCCAGGGCAATCCACATGAATTATATTGATTAAGCATTCATGTGCCTGGGAGCGCGAGACTGACGCCTAGTCGACAGGTGGTTCAGGCATGACCATTGTTCGGGGCCATTGTCAGCACACACTCACATACACATCATTGGTTCTGTGCAAAGTTCATTTTTGTACAGAGGGTTAAAATTTGACCAAAATCTGAAACCTTACTTCAAAATCAATCTTAGATTTAATGAAACTGATTTATGCTTTCACATCCAAATTAACTTCAACAAAAGTGTACACTATTCAGCTATTACTCATATCAATGACAGTTTTATCGGATGAATAGTTTTTGAACTATTAATGATCAAAAGTGGAAAATGTTTTTTTAAACACCTAGTGTGGCTTCAGAGCGACGTTGATGGTTGCACTTTGTACGATTGGATTCGTATACGTCTATTGGCGATTGGCAATTTTAGCGTTCCTTTGATAAATTTGAGATTGTTTTTGCTGACCTCTCCATGAAATTGAATGACTTATTCAAACTCTTTCATGCATTGTGTGCAAAATTGAAAGACCTATACAAAGAAGATACTTTTCATGCTTTTGCGCACACAAAGGCCAGAATTGAGCGGGAAAACCTAGGCCTATAGTTTCCAATTACATTGTTCTTCAAAATGTGAATTGAATTGGGAACAGAAGAAAACCAGAACAATAATTTTATTGCGAGTGGACTTTGGAATACTAGAGCGACTGAAGCTGTAAAAGGAATGGATTGGGTGTGTCGGGTTATTCACTATTTTGTGGACTTTTAAAATGAGTTACATTTCTGTACATGATCATCAAATTGAGTTTAGTGTCTATCACTCTACCAAGATATCTATACTCAGAAACCTAATCAATACGAAATCAATACGATACAATAAATGTAGAATTAATGATGCATGCTTTGTAGTTCACTATTTTATGATAATTTATGATGATTATCATACTGTAGATCGAACTCTTACTGCTTCGGTGACATAATCACAAATTTGTCCTTCCATCATTTACACTCCAGGAACTAATTCTATATGCCTTATCTGATATATCTATCCCTAATTCTTTCTTTTTCTGAAGACAACTTTTTTTTTCCAAATCATTTCTTTTATTTTCTCAGCATTATAGCCTTGCTTCATTATACTCTGACAAATCTTGATGCATAATCGTATGGTTTCTTATTACTCGTTCCAATCAGTGGATAAAGCACGAGTTGGGAAGTCATATAAACTCTTGGAAAGTTACTTATTTACTTATAATCAACCGATGGTTCAAATTCCATTTAAAAAGAAAAGTACGGACTCCGTCCACTTCTTTACGACATATCATGTTATAAAGAGATAATAGGCCTACTTACTGTTATTAGAGAGGCAAGCCAAGTGTTCTTTCAGTACCCTACTATAGGAGAATGATATGATGTGCAATCAAATATCATTATTTTTTTTATGTTGTTGTCCTGCTGTGACAACATTCATTATTGTAATTTTCGAAGCCATCGATTGCCGCTGTATTATACCGAAACTTTAAAAAAAAAAATCTGAACTTTTGAACGCAATATCTGATTTTCCTCAAACGTCACTTCTATGCTCTCAACAGATATGACTGCAAACACTCAATTCACATATTCATGCAGTTTTAATTCCTTCTTGTCTATTTCATGGGTTTTTGTCCAAATAAAGAATGCTTATTGATATTATACAAACTAGACCCGGAATTTGTCAAGACTGACAAATTAGGTGATCCGATCTCTTCGAAAATCAATGATTTGAGTCCTGATCCCAATAGGCATGACCATACCGGTTTCATTTGTGTCGAGGAGACATTGGCCGTGTGATGTTTGGATTCTCATTTAGAAAAGAAGTCAGACTTGCCATCTTTGGTACCGAATTCCGTATCCACTAACGAAGATACAGAATGAAGTATATTTGACCTTTGACCCCACTTTGCATACCCAAGATGGCATCTGAGCAAAAAGTGGTTATTTAGTGAAGTGATCATTGTAACATGCCCTTTGCGTGTGCAAAATATGGGAAAGACAGGACATGTATTCACCAAGATACAGGATGAACAATTTGTGACCTTTGAACCTAATTTACCTACCCAAGATGGTGTCCGATCAAGTAGTTGTTATTTTATGAAATAATGTAGGTGACATGAACTAAACATGTGCAAAATATGGGGGTGATAAAGGCTGTTTTTCTTGAGGTATTGCAAAGAAAGTTTCAGAAAAAATATCATAAAACATCGAAGATAAGCTTTAATTTCAACCAAGTTTTTTGACATGATGCCTACAATTTATGAAGAAACGAATTGCACATTACGATAGCCCAAACTCTCAGCTACAACATATTAACATTTGGGAGAAATTCACCGAAGGGTAAGTGAGCTAGTTCTCGATAAAGACAACCATGTCAATTTTCACATCTAGAAAAAATTCCCTCCCATAGAGATAACACGTCATAACGAAGATAGAGGAAAAAAGTACATATGACCTTTGACCCCACTTTGCACAGACAAGATGGCATCTGAGCAAAAAGTGGTTATTTTGTTAAATGATTCTTGTAACATGGTCTTTGCGTGTGCAAAATATGGGAAAGATAGGACATGTATTCACCAAGATACAAGATAAAACATTTATGACCTTTGACCTTAATTTACATACCCAAGATGGTATCTGATCAAGTAATTGTTAGTTTATGAAATAATGTACGTGACATGAACTAAACATGTGCAAAATATTATGCTTATAGAGCTTGTCATTCTTGAGTTATTGCAAAGAAAGTTGCAAAAAGAAGGGAATATCTCAATACATCGAAGATAAGCTTTAATTTCAACCAAGTTTTTGGACGTGATTCCGACATCAAATGAAAAAATAGAGGGCACTTTGACGATAGCCCAAAGTCTCAGCTACAACATATTAAAATCTGGGAGAAATTCACCGAAGCATAAGTGAGCTAGTTCTCGATAAAGACAACCATGTCAATTTTCACATCTAGAAAAAATTCCCTCCCATAGAGATAACACGTCATAACGAAGATAGAGGAAAAAAGTACATATGACCTTTGACCCCACTTTGCACAGACAAGATGGCATCTGAGCAAAAAGTGGTTATTTTGTTAAATGATTCTTGTAACATGGTCTTTGCGTGTGCAAAATATGGGAAAGATAGGACTTGTATTCACCAAGATACAAGATAAAACATTTATGACCTTTGACCTTAATTTACATACCCAAGATGGTATCTGATCAAGTAATTGTTAGTTTATGAAATAATGTACGTGACATGAACTAAACATGTGCAAAATATTATGCTTATAGAGCTTGTCATTCTTGAGTTATTGCAAAGAAAGTTGCAAAAAGAAGGGAATATCTCAATACATCGAAGATAAGCTTTAATTTCAACCAAGTTTTTGGACGTGATTCCGACATCAAATGAAAAAATAGAGGGCACTTTGACGATAGCCCAAAGTCTCAGCTACAACATATTAAAATCTGGGAGAAATTCACCGAAGCATAAGGGAGCTAGTGCTCGATAAAGATAGTCATGTCAATTTTCATTTCCAGAAAAACTGCACTCCCATAGAGATAACACGTAAACTGGTCAAATTTGACAAGATTACTTTCAATCCATTTTCACGAGGTAATGCCGTCATCCAATCAAAATGTTGTTATTACATTAATGAAAGAGTATTTAATAAGCTACATCATACTGAAATCTGGGTGAAAATTGGCAAAAGGATTAGTGCGATACGCTCGAGTGAACTTGAAACTTGATGACGTCATTTTGAAAATTTACTCTTTTTACTTTATTAAGAAATTTGATATCTTTTAATCATTTTTTTAGTATCGCCAACCCATGAAATGACATGTACAACTCATCAGCTTTCAGAATATAAAAAGAATAGGGGGGGGGGGTCACCGTCCATCCTGACGAGTAATATCGGATTTAGAATTGGCAGTTTTTAGGCAAAGTTGCACTGTATATCGCCATTGACGCGCGCGCGGAATTTCAACTTTGACGGGCCCGTATGACGTCATATTGAGTGGGATTGACTTGAAACTTGGTAGAAATATTCCTTGACATTTTGGACATCCGATCCGTGTAAAAAAAAAAAAAAAAAAAAAACTGAAAATTTCTATTGCATATTAGCTGTGCGTGCGAATATGTGCGCGCGCGTACGCGTCCGTCCAATTTTTTCAATTTTTAAAAAAATGCTCCAAATGATCTGAAACGTGTGCAAAAAATTTGAGCTCGATTTGAGCATACAAATATTTCAACGCGCGCGTATGCGCGCGTTTTAAGATAAATATGAATTTTGAGAATATGAGTAGAACCCGCTAGACTTGAAATATATGTGACGTAAATTTCATTGAAAAATTCCATTCCATTAATGAGATATGCATGAAAATGTGTTTTCATATAATGACGTCATAGTGACGTCACGGTCGACTGATCACTATGATTTCACTTGATCTGTCGTCTTTGGGACATGATACATATATGGTATAAGTTTGACATTGATAGGCAAGCACTTTCTGAGCTAACTCTTGCACAACTTTTGCGGAGAAATAAAGAAATAAAGAAGGAAGAACTAGAGATTGTAATTTGTCATTACTGACAAATTAAGGTGATCCGATTTTTTTTTTTTTATCAATGATTCGAGTCCTGATCGCAATACGCATGATCATACAGGTTTCATCTGTGTTTAGAGACATTTGCCGTGTGATGTCTGGACTCTCATTTAGAAAAGGGAGTCATATCTGCCATCCTTGGTACTAAATTCTGTATACACTAGATAACGAAGATACAGCAACAAATACATATGACCTTTGACCCACCTTTGCACTCCCAAGATGGCACCTGAGGAGAAAGTGGTTCATTTGTGAAATGATTCTTGCGACATCGTCTATAAGTGTGCAAAATATGGGAAAGATAGGACAGGTATTCACCAAGATACAAGATGAAACAGTTATGACCTTTGACCCTTATTTACATACCCAAGATGGCGTCGAATCAAGAAGTCGTTATTTTATGAAATAATGTAGGTGACATGAACTAAACATGTGCAAAATATGGTGGTGATAGAGCATGTTTTTCTTGAGTTTTTGCAAAGAAAGTTGCGCAAAGAAAGAATTATTTCAATACATCGTTGATGAGCTTTAATTTCAACCAAGTATTTTGACGTGATACCGACATCGTGTGAAAGAACAAAGGGCATTTATATGATAGCACAAAGTCTCAGCTACAACATATTAAAATCTGGGAGAAATTAAACGTAGGATAAGTGAGATAGTGCTCGATAAAGACAGTCATGTTAATTTTCATTTCAAGAAAAACTGCACTCCTATAGAGATAATTCGCAAATGGGTCAAATTTGACAAGGTTACCTTCAATATATTTTTACGAGGTGAAGACTTTATCCAGCGAAATATTTGACTGATTTATACTGATAGAGCATTAAATAAGCTACAGCATACTGAAATCTGGGTGAAAATTGGCCAAGGATAAGTGAGATACGCTCGAGTAAACTTGAAATTTGATGACGTCATTTTGATAATTTACTTTTTTTACTTTATTAAGAAATTTGATATCTTTTAATCAGCTTTTCAGTATTGCCAACCCATGAAATGACATGTACAACTCATCAGCTTTCAAAATATGTCAAGAAAATGGGGAGTCACCGTCCATCCTGACGAGTAAAATCGGATTGAAAATTGTCGTTTTTTGGCATAGTTGCACTGTATATCGCCATTGACGCGCGCGCGGAATTTCAACTTTGACGGGCCCGTATGACGTCATATTGAGTCGGAGTGACTTGAAACTTGGTAGAAATGTTCCTTGACATTTTAGACATCCGATCAAAGTGAAAAAACGGGAAATTTCTATTGCCTATGAGCTGTGCATGCGTATATGCGCGCGCGTGTACGCGTCCGTCCGAATTTTTCAATTTTTCAAAAAATGCTCCAAATGGTCTGAAACGTGTGCAAAAAGAATTTGAGCTCCAATTTGAGCATACAAATATTTCAACGCGCGCGTACGCGCGCGTCCTAAGCGTAAATATGAATTTTGAGAATATGAGTGGAATGCGCTTGACTTGAAATATATGTGACGTAAGTTTCATTGAGAAATTCCGTTCCATTAATGAGATATGAATGAGAATGTGTTCTCATATAAAGACGTCATAGTGACGTCACAGTCGTCTGATCACTTTGATTTTAGTTCGATTGTCGTCTTTGGGACACGATACATATATGGTATAAGTTTGACATTGGTAGGCAATGCACTTTCTGAGCTAACCTCTGCACAACTTTTGAGGAGAAATAAAGAAAGAATCAGTACAGATACAGAAGGTGATCCGAAGGATACTCGGATCACCTAATAAAGAATCAGTACAGATACAGAAGGTGATCCGAGAGGATACTCGGATCACCTAAAAAGAAGAAGAAGAAGAAAGAATCCGTACAGAAACAGAAGGTGATCCGAGAGGATACTCAGATCACCTAATAATACACAGGTGAGAGTGCGTTATAACTAGTGGAGATGTAGCGCACTCGAGGGTATTTACAATTGTGAAACATGCACGAGGCGAAGCCGAGTGCATGTTGCACTACATTGTAAATACCCGAGAGTGAGCTGCATCTCCACTAACGTCACGAACTCAAACCTGTGTATTATTTGATTTATAAAATGGGTCGAAAACTAACAGCATTTTTCATGTACCTTTGTGGGTCAATACCAGTCAGCTACATATGTAGCACTCGCTCAAAAGTCAAGATGTCCGAAAATGTTCGTCCCAAACATTTACGCACGTCGCACTAGGAAATCCCGCACATATACGTACTGTACGTATAAGAGTATACGTACGCGGTATACGCCACATGTTTCACCACATGTTTCATGTTTCATGTTTCATGTTTCATGTTTCATGTGACACGACATTTGCTCCTGCGACAATTGCTCCGGTCTTATTTTCTCCAAGGACTTAGGGTTAGGGTAAGGGTTGTGATAGGGTTTCAGGTTTATTTTGATGTGAGGATTATGAATAGGGTGAGGGTTACGTGTTTGAGTAGGTTTCATGTTGGGCTTAGCGTGCAGATATTTCATGGGAGCCCCTCCTGAGAACTTTATTAGCTCAGAGTACATTTATATACACCGGTCCTAGATTTTGGAATTCATTAAGCTGTGAAATAAAAAATTCCCCTTCTTTGCATTCTTTTAAGCGCAAGTTGAAATCATTTCTGTTAAATCCTCTTTGATATATTTCGTCCTTAGTTAGATCTCATCAACCTCAGGGTTCATCATCCATCCACCAATCTTTCGTTTACTGACTTCATTATTACGTAATGGATTGCATGGATTATTATGCAATAGCCATTAAATCCCTGCACAGCTGCGTGCAGTACCAGCCCTCTGAAGCACATTCTCAATCACCCCCTGTTCCATTTCCCTAGTTCAGCGTGTAGGCATTCTCTCATTCTCTTATTCTCTTTCTCTTTTTTTTCTTTTCCTTTCTCTCTCCCCATTCTTTCCGTCTTTTTTGTCAAGTGTTGTTATGTCTTTTGTATTTCTCCTCTCTTGTTCCGTTCTGTCGTAAATTATAACTGTGATAAGTATTTGTAAATAAGTAATTCATAAGTTTGTTCATTTTTTGAGTGGTTCACAACATACAAGCTTGCTTTTTAGTGGACCTCTCAGTTCTTTCTTTTTCCTCAATTGAAGCATAACTTTGTACTTTTTTGCCAGTATGCATTCTTTTGTTTATTTGTATCATTTATCTTTTACAAAGTCGAATGTTTATGTTTATGATGTAATTCCAAATATATTATGCGTTATGTTTTGTTGAAAAAAAGAAGAATGAAAAATAAATGAATTGAATTGAAATTGAATTGAATTATCGCAGGAGCAAATGTCATGGAACCAGTGCAAACATTGTGACGCCAGTGACTTTACGCTTTTTTGCACGCGGCCGTGCATGTTAGTAAGAAAATAATGCACGCACACGTGACTCATTGCAGCGCTTCAATTGGCTACATTCTTGAACCCATTTTGTGATATGTTTTCGGGGGCCCAAAAGTGGTTTCTGGCACGTTATGATTACGTGCTACTGTTGTGGCCTTCGACATATTATGAAGTGTTTTTAAAAGGGCAATTCTATACATTATAGGTATTTATAAAATGGGTTCAAGAATGTAGCCAATTGGAAGCGCTGAAATGAGTCACGTGTGCGTGCATTAATTTTTACTATCATGCACGGCCTTGCAAAAAAGCGTAAAGTCACTGACGTCACAATGTTTACACTAGCAGTGCGCACTTAATCAGTTGTTACAAGTGCGTCGCGCGCTATCATACGCGCTGTCAATCCTGTAAACAACTTCTCGTTCGGGCTGCCAGCCTGCCTTTCTTGTGCACAACAATCATGTGGCGTACGTATATACGCTTATACGTACAGTACTTACATGTGCGGGATTTCCGAGTGCGACGTGCGTAGATGTTTGGGACGAACATCCTCGGACGTCTTGACCCACAAAGGTACGTGAAAAACGCTGACAAATGCTGTTAGTTCTCGAATTTTCGACCCATTTTATAAAACAAATGATGCACAGGATTATTTCGTGGCGTTAGTGGAGGAGTAGCTCACTCTCGGGATTTACAATGTAGTGCAACATGCACTCGGCTTCGCCTCGTGCATGTTTCACAATTGTAAATACCCTCGAGTGCACTATACGCGTACACTAACGCACTCTATCCTGTGCATCATTTGTATAATAGTGATCCTTAATATCTATTTAAAGCGAAATAAAATTCAACAACAACAAAATAGTATGAAAGTGGTTTTATCTCTACCATTTCTAAATTCAAATCGGTATATGAGTAATTTTCACGTGTTATTATCAATAGCATACTATGTTTAACATTATCACATAGTGTACATGACTCGTTGAATAGATCTTAAAATGGAAAAAAAATGAATGCAAAACTGCTTTACCTCAATTCTGTGAACTCAAGATGGCCGCCGTTTCATATTAGATGTTGATAATCACGTAGTAGCGACCCCAGTTGCAAAACAATCATAGAGTGGTGATGTCATCCTGGCCTAACAAACCTTAGTCCGTTAAACTTCGCACGATTCTTTACTAATTTCACTGTTCTGACAGGAAATCAAAGAGAATGAAATGCGTGTAGGCTACCCTTCAGACTGATTTTGCTGTTACTGTTGTTTCAATATATAATCAGCAGGGCGAGAGGGTCGTAGTTATTAGGTTAAAACGTTTCTTTGATGATTTCTTTCCGCACAAACCACGTACACAGTGGGAAAATGTGATTTGATGACATGACTGATGCTCCTCCGCATTAGGAAACTGATGGTTCTTTTCATATCTATTCTTATACTATTATGATATCACATTTACAGCCGTGAACAAGGTCTTAAGGCCGTGTCACACCAGCCTTGCGTGCGACTTCCGAAGAACATTTTTGCTATCCGAAGGTCCCCGCAGATGACCCGCACATGACAGTACCTAGAATGTATCTCAGAAGTAGTTACCCGGAGGTGCGCACGCTGGCTCTATTTACCCGCTGCCAAAAAAGGCCCTGTCACACCAGCTAAGCGGGCTTATTGCGCATGGGGATTTTTCAGCACGCAGAATAATTTCTGCGGCCGGACAAGGTTTAGGGCGAGTTTGGCGTGGGTATTACATGATAAACGCGTGATACCTAAGTCCTTGTTGCGTGTATTCCGTTGAACTGCATGTTAGGTGCGTGGGTGTCACGTGATAGCTTCGTGATAGCTTCTTTTATGTCAGTTACGGGCGACATACGATCTCTGCGAAGTACCTGCGCCACAACTGCGTGTTATCTGCGTATTAGTCGCCTGCGAGGTGAGTGCTAGCCTGAACAATAGGCTGGTTCGAGTGGATGGGCAAACAATCATTTGTCAACTAGCTTTCAAGCAGTGAAGATGCCCCGTAGACGGAAAGTGCACAAGGGCAGAGAACGCCCAGTGGATGGACAGCCACAAAGCCCGGAAGATTCACAGCAAATGCATTAAATTGCTGCTGAAGTCCATTCGGCGGATGAAGTCCTGTCCGAAAGGGACCAGGTAGTCCTCGACGCCACAGAGGACAGAGGACAAAGAAGAGAATGAGCCCACAAATGGCACGCACTCCCTTCACATAGGCATAGATCAGCGGGCAACTTACCTACTTCAAGTGGGTCAAATGCCTGTGAATTGCGGCGGCTACGGCCCTCCTACGGGTGTTCTGCGTGGAACTCTTCGGGCAATCCTCGCGACTCATCCGGAAATAGTTTTGGTCATGCTCAAAACTTTGCTGCGGGAAAATTGGACTAGCGTGCGCACCTTCGGGCAACTAAGGACGAGATAAGTGCTAGGTACTGTCAAGTTCGGGCCAACTGCGGAGAGCTCCGGGTAGCAAATTTGTTTCCCCGCAAGTCAAACCGCAAAACTTCCCCAGATACGGTATGACACGGCCTTGAGCATGCTCAAAACTTGTTCCGGAAGAGTCACGGGAGTTGCCCGTAGAGGTACGCGCAGAACACAAGTAGGAAACCCTTACCGGTAGCACCTCACAGGCAACTCCAAAGCAGGTACTTCGCAATCCCCGTAAGTCGCTCGTAACAGAAAATGGATCGGTGTCAAAGCTCTCACGCGAGTCACACGGAACGCACGCAAGTAGAAGCTAAGTAGCACGCGTCTAGTAAGTAAGAAACAAGTGCGAAAATTGCAAACATTCTTGTCCGCCCGCGGAAAATCTTCTACGTGCTTTAAACTACCTCCTCGCCACAAGCCCGCGTAGCTTGCCCGGACAGGTGTGACACCGCCTTTAGGCCGAAATCTCGGAAATGAAGTGCGGTTGACAAAGTCACTGGATGATCATCTCCTTCATTCGTACTTATCACAATGAATAATGAACCATGTCCTTTTCAACAATAACGGACGGACTGAACCATACGAAGTGCAAAGCAATTGGAGCCCCATCTTTTCCCCTCTCCTTTGATTAAAGGCCGTGTCACACCTACGTGGACTCGTTGCGAGGAGGGATTTTCCAGCACGCAGAAGAATTTTCCGTCGGCGGACAATAAATGTTTGCGAGTTTTGCACTTGTTTCTTACCTGCTAGACGAGTGCTACTTACCATCTACTTGCGTGTATTCCGTGTTACCTGCGTGAGAGCTTTGAACCCGATCCGTTTTCTGATACGAGCGACTTACGGGTATTGAGAAGTACCTGCATTGATGGAGTTGCCTGCGAGGTGCTGGCGGTAAGGGTCTTCTACTGGTGTTTTGCGTGTACCTGTGCAAGCGAACCCCCACGACTCACTCGGAACAAGTTTTGAGCATGCTCAAGGCCTTGTCATACCGTATCTGGGGAATTTTTTCGACTTGACTTCGGGGGGGGGGGGGGGGAACAAATTAATTTGCTACCCGAAGCTCTCCGCAATTTGTCCGCACCTGACAGTACCTATAGCGCGTATCTCGCCTGAAGTCGCCCATAGGTGTTCACGCAAGTCCGAATTAACCGCAGCCAAGTTTTGAGCATGATCAAAACTTCTTCCGGGTGAGTCGCGGAGATGCCCGGAGAGTGTACCAGTCGCACGCGTGGGTGATGACAACTCAGTGAAGGTATCCCTCGGAAGGAATGGCAGAAGTCCCACAGAATGTCAATAGGGAGCTTTAGATTTTGACGCGCGGACGTTTGAGACGACGAGCGCGCTGGACATTCTCTCTCCCCTGCGTCGTGCAAAAAAAGTAGCTTTAGATTACGCTGGGACCACGCGACGTATAAAAAATATTATATCCCTCACAAATTGCTTCTCGTCCTCTGATTGGTCGAGAGCACTGTAAACAACAAAACATAATTCTACCATACAAATGACTATACTCCCTAGGGAAATGGTAAAAACTATATCACGCTGGTGATTTTCGCGCCTTTTTTGCTTCGCGTCGCGACGCGAAATATTTCACGTGTAAATGAATGGGTATCGCAGCACCTTCGCTTCGCGAGAGATACCATGTACAAATGAATGGGTACCGCGGCGCCTTCACTTCGCGAGAACCACAAGGCACGCATACACTCAATACGTGTAACGTTTAGAGAGACTCAGAGAGACTCTTATAAAGCCCTCATTCTACCTAAAAAGATGATCATGGCATTGTATTACGTTACAACAGAGCAGGCGATATCGTAGATCTATAATTAGACAACAACAATAAGCAAGCGAGTGCTCTTCGACGTACCGTAGGCCTATAGATCTATTCTCATATCTAACGTTGGTTAGGCCTCATTTGGCCCTGGTTTTGAAGATGCGTGTCGTGACTCGTAGAGATATATGCCAATAGAAGATCGTTCAAAGGATTTGGTGCAATGTATGAGAAAGTATGATACCCTAACTACGGTATGCTAGATTTGAGGTAGTGTCTATGCCAATATCCCATTGTAGGACTGTCTAATTTTGGGGAGTTCATGTTTCGCCGTTTGAAAGTTGAACACGAATCACACGAATTTGCAGTGACACTCGATGCTTTAACTGCTAGAATTTTTCCAGTGCCTAATCTAACCTTAGACTCGCTGTTACTGAATGCTACCCAAATTTACAATGTATACTTGCATTTTTAACAGGAAATGATAGTCCATTGATGTACAGACAGCTAGAAAGGCGACAGAAAACACAATCAACTGCAGCTCACAGTCACATCGTTGATCAGCTCGAGCACGCACGTCCATCACCGGCACCAACGTACTTGTTGACAGATCAGATACTAGTAGGCGTATTGCATGTATGAAGCGCGTAGTGAGTTTGCATGTGCAGTTTGCGCATGTTTACCAGTACTAGGTACTACCGAGTACACTCTAGCCGGGTTCACACGTACACCAATTAGCGGGATGCAAATCTCGAGATTTGCATCGCGATCGTCATCCCGAGTTTTTTGCACGTGTGGACAGAAAAAATCCGAAAATTAGCGGGATAAGCATCGCGATGCTAATCCCAAGAAATCTTGCGCTGGTTCGTCAATTAGCGGGATAATTGGCCCCGCGCTGGTACGTGTGAACGGTCGGGATTAGAATCTCGAGTTTTTACATCCCATCATGCAATGCGCACATCACAACAGCGAGGCCTCTACGAAGAGGTCCTTCACCTCTTTGGAGCACAACAACAACAGCGCGCGAACCACACCACTGACGCGCAAAAGACAATGGACAAAGGTAAGTGCGCGCAGGCAGTGATAGAGAAGGGCGCTGTGTGACCCAGTTTGAAGGCTTTGCTGTTATCTCTATCGGCAATTAGAGGGATAATTCGGTACGTGTGGACGCTCGCCAAATTAGCGGGATACCGATCGCGATCGCTATCCCGCTAATTTGGTACGTGTGGACGCTCGCAAAAAAACTCGGGATGTGCATCGCGATCGTCATCCCGCTATTTTGTACGTGTGAACCCGGCTTTTAGCGGCTGAGCGCGCAGTTGTCTCTTCATAGTACGCGTACGCGCTGCATGCCCTCCTGCTGAACTGCTTTCCCGAGCGTGAATGACTTGTCAATCTTCTTGAAAAGAGTAGGGGTAAATTACAGAATACCAGCAGTCGAATACTCTTAAATTCATTGGGAGGGATATAAAACAAATATACCAGGCCAATTTTTCGAGGCACCGGTTGAAACTATGTGCCTTCGGTGACTTCAGTAGCACTTTTTTCTTCGGGGCTGCGCCCCTCAGAAAATAGTGCTACTGAAGTCACCTCAGTCATCCGCATAGTTTCAACCAGAGCCTCTCAGGCCTGGTATATTGTATATTGTAACATCGCGCCCCCATATGATCAGTGCATGAAGAAGCTCTCTACGTCGCAAACTGTAGAAATAGCCCAGTACGCGTAGTCAACAACTCAGGCGACGCAAGCTAAAAATAGATTGACTTTACGCGCGCTACTGCGCATGCTCAGACCATCATATTGAAAACTTTCGGTCATCTGCGAAGCCGCGCTTCCGCGCGAACGCTACAACACGTAAAACGGGTAAAAAATCGACGCATTTTTCCACAAAATCTGGTGTAACTTTTAAGATATTTAAGAAGCAAACTTGGGGCGCCCGGATTCTGAAAGTGGACACTTTAGGGATTATTCATGTGTATATATCTTTATTGTAACATTTGTAGCAGTGACGCAAATTCGATCAGAAAAGTACCTTATGAGTAGAATTGTCTATGGCGAACAGTCCAAATTTGACGAATTTGAGCATATTTTGCCGTCTTGCAATTCTTCCAGACGGCATATCTCGAGAACGGAAGGTCGCACAAACTTGGGGCGCACGGTTTCAGAAAGTAGAGATTCTGCCCATTTTTGTGATGTAAGAATCTTGTCCACTGGTTGAGCAGTCCTGACGCAAATTTGCAGTAAAGCTAGACTACCCATTCACAATTGCTGTCATAGGGAACGTGTACAATCCATACAGAACTATCACGTGACGAGACTACCAACGAAAATTTGAGCCGTTGACCTTCACTGTCTGCCGTCGTCAGCAGTGTGAATTCCTGTGATTTCAAGCTTTTGTTTCTCGCCAAATATAATTTTCAACGCAATATCCAGATACAGTTGTATGTGAGACATTATCTAGATACGTAGCAGCCTTATTAACAACATAACTGTTAAGTTTGGGAGCAAAAACAACCAAATACATTTCACATTCCGTCTCATTTTTCGATGATGGCTCTAGTCGGACTGGTGCATTTCCTTCGGAGGTGGCAATAATGTAAGTATTTGCAACAGTCGCTTGTTACACGTGTTGTACACAGGTAATCAACTGAAATAATGTTGTAAAGGAATGATAAGGTCATAGGCTATACCATATCAACTGTAGATTTAACCCGATTTCTGTCGCCTACACAAACAACACGTGAAATTATGTGAACATGATGTCCCTCCACGCACGGTGCTGCAGGCTACCCCCATTAACGTGTCGACTAGCCACGCGCCCAACACGCACTCACTTTCGCCAGCGTCTGCTACCTCGGATTTTCTGCGTGAATTAGGGCGAAAGTTTTCAATATGGTTTTTTTTTCCTTTGAACGTCCGCGCGTCTAAAATCTAAAGCTCCCTATTAGCCGGGTTCACACGTACACCAATTAGCGGGATACAAATCTCGAGATTTGCATCGCGATCGTCATCCCGAGTTTTTTGCACGTGTGGACAGAAAAAACCCGAAAATTAGCGGGATAAGCATCGCGATGCTAATCCCAAGAAATCTTGCGCTGGTGTGTCAATTAGCGGGATAATTGGCCCCGCGCTAGTACGTATGAACGGTCGGGATTAGAATCTCGAGTTTTTACATCCCATCATGCAATGCGCACATCACAACAGCGAGGCCTCTACGAAGAGGTCCTTCACCTCTTTGGAACACAACAACAACAGCGCGCGAACCACACCACTGACGCGTAAAAGACAATGGACAAAGGTAAGTGCGCGCAGGCAGTGATAGAGAAGGGCGCTGTGTGACCCAGTTTGCAGGCTTTGCTGTTATCTCTATCGGCAATTAGCGGGATAATTCGGTACGTGTGGACGCTCGCCAAATTAGCGGGATACCGATCGCGATCGCTACCCCGCTAATTTGGTACGTGTGGACAGTCGCAAAAAAACTCGGGATGTGCATCGCGATCGTCATCCCGCTATTTTGTACGTGTGAACCCGGCTATTATCTTGGTTGCATACGGGGACTGCGAAGTACCTGAGAGGGCTTGAGTAGCCTGCGAGGTGCACAGCTGCCGCTATGGGCCTGCTACTACTGGCGTTCTGCGTGGACCTCTCCGGGCATCTCCGCGACTCACCCGGTAAAAGTTTTGGTCATGCTCAAAACTTGGCTGCGGTTAAATGGGACTTGCGTGCGCACCTCCGGGCAAATACAGGCGAGATACGCGCAATAAGTACTGTCAGGTGCGGACCAACTGCGGAGAGCTCAGGGTAGCAAATATGTTTCCCCGCAAGTCAAGCCGCAAAACTTCCCCAGATACGGTATGACAAGGTCTTGAGCATACTCAAAACTTGTTCCGAGTGAGTCGTGGGGGTTCGCTCTCAGAGGTACGCGCAGAACACCAGTAGGAGACCCTTACCGGCAGCACCTCTCGGGCAACTCCAACGCAGGTACTTCTCAATATACCTGTAAGTCGCTCGTAACAGAAAACGGATCGGTTTCAAAGTTCTCAGGCAGGTCACACGGAATACACGCAAGTAGAAGACAAGTAGCACGCGTCTAGTAGGTAAGAAACAAGTGCGAAACTCGCAAACATTCTTGTTCGCACGGGAATATTGTCCTGCGTGCTGGAAAATTCCTCCTCGCAACAAGCCCGTGCAGCTTGCCCGGAAAGGTGTGACACGGTCTTAAGTAGAACGCGTCCAGCAAAGATACATGCAATAACCCGCCCAAATCCTTGTCCGCCCTCAGAAATTGTCCGATATGCTGTAAAATCCCTACACGCAACAAGTCCACGTAGCTTGCCCAGAAAGGTGTGACAGGGCCTAAGCATGGTTGCGAGTTAAAAGATTTGCATGCGCACCTCCGGGCGACTACGGGTGAGATGCATGCTAGGCACTGTCATTTGCGGGTCATCTGCGGGAAAAACCGGGTAGTAAAAATTGTTCTTTGCAAGTCGCACGCAAGCCTTGCCCGGAAAGATGTGACACGACCTTTACATGTTCATGAAAGCAGAACGTCGCAAGTCGTTAGGATTCCCCATACCCTATAAGTCTTTCACTTTCCTATATACCTTACAATTTCCTTTACCCTTGGTGTGGTACAATATTTTTTTCCAATTTCCTCAAAATTAACGGACTTTTATTTTTATGCTCCATATCAATAGGACCCAACCACGCTACCAGCGATTGTGGAAGATACGCAGGCAGCCCGTCAGGAGACCTTGCGGCGTGAATGTTTACGGAAAAACACCAGCGCTTCCCGGCGGCTTGTGGAGGCTTGCGGCGAGTTCAGAGTCCTTCCAAAACAGCGAACACTCCTTCTCCTCATTCCTAAATGTGGCGGGACTAACTGGGCCAGACTTCTTCTCAGCATCTACGGATTTAAACGTCAAGACGCCAAAGTGAGCGCGGTGGAAACTGTCAATCTGTTGAAGAAACGATTCAAGTTTCTGAAGAGCGTCAGCGAACGCGTGAAGAAATCGTACGCAGCCCAGTATAAGAAAGTTATCTTCGTCCGGAATCCTTACACCCGTCTCCTGGCTGCGTTTAGAGATCGATTAGAAGCCTATCCGAATAGGAATCTAGTTCACCGTCGCACACACAATAAGAAAATATACACAAAATATGGGAATCATTCTAAGGCGGAAATGCCCAAAGCGTCAGTAAAAAGTGAGATGTACAATGTGACCTTTAAAGAGTTCATCGACTATTTCCTAGCCGAGAATTACGATATTCACTGGGAAGACGTGTACAAGATCTGCAATCCTTGCCTCGGTTACGACTACATAGGAAGATTGGAGACGTACACCGAAGATGTTATTGAGGTGCTAAAGCTCATGAGTGTGGATTCTAAATTCTATCCGTATAAGGCACTTGACGTTTCGAATAGCAGCGATGACGCCATAATGAAAAAATACTATGGCACGCTTTCTGATGAACAGTTTGAAAAAGTCAACCGAAGACTTTCTGCTGACATGGCGTATTTTGGCTACAGAATGCCTGAGAGCATACGGCGACATTAATAGGCTGACAGATTTACCGCTGGTTTGTACACAAAACACAGTGGAGTTTTACTTAATCTTAACCCTATTCAATTAATCTTGTTTGTATTTTAAGTTGGCATCGGCAAATAAAGCAAAATCGAAAGAACGAGACTTGGAAAGTTTCAAAATATCAGACAAATGACAAGAAAATAACATTACCGGGCTTCGAAGGCTTCGCGTGTTTTCATGAAACATGTAACAATTATTAGTGGCAACCACTCATAGGCAAGTTAAGTGAGAATACAATGAAATCCTCCCAAATCTCCCCTTCGTCTGCACACAAATCTTAAGCTAAATTTCCGTTGTCAAAATAAGGTATGGACGACAAAAGCTTGTATCCTCCACATTAATCACTATTTTGTATTTACAGTACACCACGAAAGACCTCTAGGGGAAAGTTTTGTGCTTGTATAATTGCTATGAAGAGAACATATCTTCGGTATTTTTTTCTCTATCAATCTATTGTATGCAAAATTAGGAGAAGTAATTGTGACATCATGTCATCGTCTCCTTTCATAATCATGCATGTGATTGCTTGTAATGTCATCGTCCCGTGAAAAGCGTGAAATCTTCATACTGTATAACTTTACGATTGCACGTTGGCAATTAGTTCTGTTGATTGTATTCAATCTTTTACGCCTAATCACAGTCATATTGCACAAAATAGTGGTATACATTACCCTCACACAGGAACCATCATTTTCAACTGCCTGCGTGGTTATGTATGCTGTGTTCCAAGTCTGTATATTTTTAAACATTGCTGTTAGCGTAGAAAATGATTTCTTTTACTTTTATCATGATCATTTCCAGCCAAGCGATATAGTCTTATGTTTTGTGTGCTTGCTCCGGAATTTCCACAACCATGTAGATTCCGAGAATGTAAAATATCAATAGAACTCATGAGCGAAGTTTGGGCGATATCATAGAGTCACTATCAAGAAAACTGTGCTCAAAAGTGAACCGTTTTGAAAATTTTGTATACTATATGGGCATGATGGGCCAGCACATTAGAAAGATTCTATTGGTGACGTGGTAATTGCTAGATTAAAGGGATACAGAGTACAGTAACTTGAATATCCCGTACAATGCATTTCAGATATCAAATTAAAGCAACACAAAATATGTGCACTTGATATGCTTGCTTAAGGATTGGGAGTTATCGTCCCGGCAATTCACACTATACCACATAATACTTGGACCGAACCCCAAGCACTATTATGTTGTGCCATGCGTGGAAAAACTGATGCATTGCATGCGGTGAAAATTGTAGTGGTTGTTGTTGCATGACCATCATTTAATTTTGTTTGAGGATGAACAAGTACCCAGTACAAGAAATATGAAATGGCAGTTTATATTTGCCGGCATGTTATCCATGTCTATTGCCAACTTTCAAAACTTTAGCATGATTCTGTCAAAAGTTATCAGTTGAAAGTGAAGAGTGTGTAAATGGTTTTTAAGAAATGAATAGGGGACTTTACGACACGACCAATAACAGTACTCTACAAAAGTGTTCTAACAAAAAGAAAATGAATAAAGATTGCTAAAAATACAATTTCTCTTTCGTTTTATGATCCCAAACTTTAGAATAATGTAGAAGAAGAATAATTGCTCTTTCAGAAAACATGAAAAAGTAAGATTGACTACAAGTATATGTTATACCCGTTTCACCTACTTTGAGTCCTCGCACAAAATCAGTGCATGTGACTTGTTGATTTTGTGATGCAGAGTCACATAATAATTGTCTCATGAATCGTATGAGAAGAGGGTGAGGGCAGTGTGTGCTAGGGAATATTTTCTGGTGCTTATTTATCAGGTAAGATGATGATACCTGTCTGGCTATATAAGCGTGCCTTTGAAATACCTCCCTCTGCCCCCATGCAGTGTTGAAACATTATCTCAGCGCTGATAGTTTCCTGTGCCACGTGTGGGTTGCAGTTGTAGTTTTTTGTTTCGTTTATTTCTTGTGTTGATGTTGTTGTTGTTGTTGTTGTTGTAAATAATGGTGGAGTTTGGGATTACATTTTTAGCTTTTACCATAATGTAAATCACTCATACTGTTCAGATTGATATTGAGTGAATCTGATCTATTTCATGGGGCTCTGCGCGATACTCACCTGCAAAGTCAAATATGAATACAATGAACATTGTTCGCCAACATTTATCATGACTCTTGATATATCTCTTCAGCTAGTTAGCGAAAAAGCGAAAAAATATGCAATCATATATATATATATATAGAGAGAGAGAGAGAGAAAGAGAGAGAAAGAGAGAGAGGGGAAGAGAGAGAGAGAGAAGAGAAAGAGAGAGAGAGAGAGAGAGAGAGAGAGAGCGAGAAGGGGTCCCGACCGTGTACAGCACCAGTGTAGCTCATTATTTCAGTTCATTATTTATTCAGTGCGAGAAGAAGAACATTCGTAGACGTATAGCTAGTGATCAACGGGCTTCTTATGTAAGTGTAATTATATACTGTTTGTTCATATTTCTCATGTAAGGGACCCCTCTGTAAAACAGCGAAAAGTGCTGAGTAGAGTCATCCCTCCGTCGAAGGTCTATTTTATGTACTATATCTTTGTTTGTATATCTTTTTAATGACGGAAAATAAATACAGTACAATACAATACAATACAATACAATGCCCAATGCGCAGTGATATACACAGAAAGCAGAACGAAGGAAACAATGGTCATTTCATTTTAATTGCTGTATACGATTTTTCGGTTGCTGTTCAGTCTGGAAGATCATCAATATGTAAACGGGAAAGAGATAACAATATTTGGCTGCTATACGTATCTTCGGGACACACCGCTTTGATTACATGATACTAGTAGTTAGTATAATCATGGACCTAACAATCTATGGTATAATCAGCTGTTGTTGACCGCACTGACACTCCCTACGGTCATGGGAGATAACCTCACCCAACTCCATCGTTGAGATCGATAAGAATAGATTGAGCGAGGAAGTACTTAAATCTTATCCCCGTATCAGGGCAATTACCTCCCGAGGACAATTACCCCATGGCTAAATACTAGTTAGTGGCAAGGTGGGAGTAAAGTTTACAAAATGGAAGAGCCTGTTCTCTTGAGATGGTGCTTGGCAGCCTCAGGAAGAAAAACAACAACAAGAGGAAACATCACAGAAATGGGCAAATTGCCAGTGTAAACTTATCTTGTGCTAACTCGTAATGAAGTCATCAATATGATCGCCTCGCTTCTCCATGATATGGAAGCCTCCCGGATTTGGAAATTATTTTTCATGTAATTGGTATCATAAATTTCAAATATACATTATGATTATGTATATATATATTTTTTTTTAAATGCCACATGATTATGACACATTGTGTGTTTTCCCCAGATTGTTCTTATTGGAACCTCCGTAATTGTGACATGTCAATGTTGACAACCCTGGAGACACGTTCAGCTTGATGCTATTGCGGGCAGCAATTAGGACTGCTTGTAAATGGTAAAATCAATGACATTTGTGTCAAAGTGTGTGTGTGTTTTAGCATGGCATAGAAATTCTAGAGACCTTCTCATAGCTATGTCACTCCTCATCAAAGACGTTTTAAAGGGAAATGAAACCCCGAAATATCTAAGATTGTCAGTGGATGATAGTTAACAACTTTAATAATATTAAATGAAAATAAGACCAAAGCAATGGTGTTTTGTTGGAAAGGATTTGCAAAATTGTGAAATTTATGTAATGTATAATGATCAATGAATTCAACAGGTATAATGATTCAATTATTTAGGATTTTGAAACCGACTTTAAACTGGTCCAAGCATGTTGATAATATTGTATCAAAATAGCTCGTGCAATTGGAAGCGTTCGAAGAGTAAAATGTTTTGTTTTTAATCGGTTAAAACGATTATAAATTTGTACTACTAATTAGTTTCACCCAAAATAAATTACTGTTCCACCAGCTGGGGTTCGTGTCCAAATTATACACATTAAGAAATTGCAAGCGATGCAGAATAAATATATTTGAATAATTTTTCATATAAAGAACCTACAATCTTTATCACAGTATATTCCAACACTAAATTGGCAAAAAGTTTGAAGACAGGATAAAATACCTGCATTGGTTGTTAAAATCTTGAACAGGATTGCACCGCCTTACTTAAATCGCCTGATCACAAAGCGACCCATTTATTACGTAACACGGTATGCAGCAGAAAGTCCACTATTTGTTCCTCAGATTAACACTGAGTTAAAAAAATAAAAAATAATCAAACAAACAAACAAAAACACGTAGCTTCTTTTCTTAGTATCGTCTAATGTTCTTTAATAAGCTATCCCTTCCCGTCCAGACGCTGAGTTCATTATCAAGAAACACTGCTGAATATATACCCTATGATTTTAGTTTGCCAACCACGACTACAGAAAATGTTTTGTTGTTGTTGTTGTTTTGTTGGTTGTGTATACTATTACCCATTTAGTAACCTTGCGAATGCAGCTGTAAAGAATAAATTGTAAAAGCTGTATATACCTTTTATTATTATGATTTTTGTTTGTTTAATAATTGTTTTGTATCATTTGTTTTAACTTGAAAGTTTAGACTAAATGCAGGGTTTCCTTTAAGGCAAATAGATTAGCTGAGAGAACAGTTATTGTATAGGGTCTAAATAAGTTTTGTATCAGAATATTCAAAAGATGAAAATCCTGCTTCGCTTCATAATGAGCAAACTGTATCCATTCTTTCCATATCATTACAGAATTATTGCTATGACAGCATTTTTTTTCGTAAAGACATAGATTTCTTTTTCGTTTTTTCCCCAAAAGGGAGACTAGTGAGACTTCAGTCATGTCAGTGTTAGTATCTAGTGTCTGGCACAAGAGATCTGTAAGTCCATAGAATCACCTCACGTCTCCGTTACTATATATTTGAATGTGAAATTCGTCTATCCTTCTGTTATTGGGTTTTATAACATACTATACTACTACATCCATGATGCTCCAATGCTCCAACGCTCCAAAACGGATCCGCATGACTGGTACTCAATGCTGATTTTTTTGACCCAGGTTTTAGGTCATGCATAGATAGAATGGCAATAAGTAATAATCAAACGAATTCAGTATGCCAGTATTGTGAGTGTGGTTGTTGTTGTTTTGTTTAACTTCAAAAAAAGTTGAATGGGTTGACCCCATAACGTAGAGAGGTTTTATCAACAAAACGAAATCCCTCGACTCTTCAAATTTGATATGCAATAAACTGTACTCTCTAATATTAATGTACGCCTGGTTGCTAATATACTTCCCTGTAGAACTGGGTAGTAAACATTTTTTTCCCCAAAACAATTTCCCTGGTTTCATTCGAAACGACACTATTGTAAACTCACTTGAAAGGCATTGCAAGATATGTTATTAACTTTAATGTTGATGGGCTCGACAGGCTGGAAAGAACCTGATGTACCCACGTCGCTCATAGTATGGCCCTGACATGGAGATGCTTACAGCATGACAGCCAATTTTCCTTCTTGCACACAATGTAGAGGCCAGCTGGGCTGGGCAAAAGCCGTCGAAAGTTCGAACAAGCTTTTCAGAGATAGCCATGACAAAAACAAAACAAAACAAAAATTGCCCAAACATTATGTGGAATATATCAGTAAATTTTGTGGAAAATCACGGACTGCTGTATTATTTTTTCAACGTGGGAAGTGATGGATATGACCAAAACTGTGTAAGACTGAAAACAATTGAAGGGATATTCCTCAAATTTGCTTAAAATTTATTGTGAATTTAGGTGAAAATGTTTTCATTAATTTTGGAATGACCGTCACTCCAAAATTACTGAAAATTAACGTTTTCACTTCAAATTCACTCCAATTTTACTCTGAACTCACTCTTTTCTATATTATGCACTCCTTGAAGAGTGAACATTTTCACTCTTTTTGTCGAGAGAGTATCTATCTTTCTATATACATCTATGATAACCGTATGAAAACAAAGTGAGGACAAAGCGAGATAATGACATGTATATATGGAACTTGGCACTGACGTTAGTTAGGTGTATAAGTTGTAAAAGCTAGCCATCCCTTTGCTCATAATGGTGAGTACCTTACCCACAATGATAATAGATAACAATAAATAATAATCTTGTTGACAGGAATTCTGTATAGTTTCCATCCACCCCAGCCATCATCTTACGCCTTGATTGTACGCTGTTGTTGTATCATGTTATGTACATAATGCTGTATTTTACTTTTATGTCATACTTTTTTCTTTTTTTCCGGATTGATGCGCTTAGAAACATCAGTATTAAGCCCTATATAAATGTTATTCATTATCATTATCATTATCATTGATTAATGCTTAAAAATGACATGTCACGTCTTTGTACCAAGAGTCGAAGTACAATTAATGTACTTCCCACATCCTGCACAGTGATATGATCATGAATAACGCAAAGACCCTTTCCTGAGCAGATAGTGGTGAAATCAGATACAGTTTACATTTAAGATACCACATGACACGAAAATAACTTTAATTACCTGTTTTGTTTGTTTGTGGGTTTTTTTGCACGCTTTCACTAACCTACTCTTTTACATGTTATCAGCAATCATAATGCCAGGTTACTTAAATCTGAAAAGTGACGACGTCTTCTTTGAGATAAATCATTACAAAAAATGGAGAAATACCTCTGTCTTTATACCAGGAATAAGGCTTCAGCATTTACAGCGAAGTCGTAATGAAAGACAAATATCCGGGATATTAAGCGTAGAAGTATTTCTAAATTTGTCTCTTGAGGTTTACTGTTTAATGAATGAATGATTGATTGATTGAATGATTTATAATTTCATACGTAAATCAAATTAATGTTTCTTTTCAGTAACATCACAGAAAACATCAATAGACGGATTACGATGTACAGGCGGGTTCGAAGACAGAAAGTAAATGTGTATTATTACTGTGGCAACAAATTTGCAAATAATCAACTGTTCAAAGAAATTATATATAGAAGAAGGACTTGCACTATCGGTTATAAGCGACTGCTTGAACACATGGGGCCGGCCCTGAAGCTTTACATGGGGGGGGGGGGGGGGGGGGGGGGTCAGAGCGGGGAAGAAACATTTATTTCGTTTAGCAATGTTTAGGGGAAAGGGGAAAGAGATCTGATCATGTACTAGTATAATGCATTAGGTTTTGTATTCTAGTTCATACAATAAAGATACGGAATTTATCATGATGATGATGACAAGGTGATGATCAAAATATCGTGATAACAAAGATGATTGTTTGTTTGTTAGTTCATATATTTTCCATTTCACATTAAAAAGTACAAAGAAAACTTAAATAATACATGATTAATCACATATTACAAAATGAACGGATTGCCATTTCAGATTCATTATTAGAATGATTCTGTTCTTCCATGTGGTCCAATACACATAGATAATGAACAATATACATATAGTAAAATATATGTTCAAGCATTCACATAAATAACACATAATTATTTCATCCCCTTCATAACTATAAAAAAGAACTGATGGTGGTGATGATGTAAGTGATGATGATAAATGAAATGGTTGGCACAAGATATCTACTCGAACAGGAATTAATTTCAGCAAGCCTCTGGTGAACTTACCGATGACGTATAGAGACTTCAATATTGCAATGTGACCTCAGAAACAGGTCTCATTATGGTGCTTTTTTCGCAGAATTTCAAAATTTAAAGAACTTTTGTTTCAATCTGAATGTTTTGCCAAATATTATCTGTCAGTATTTTGAAATGAAGTTTGCGCTTTCCATGGCAATTATAACATCGAAGCCACAACGCTGTGTGGAATTGCCTCTACAGAAAGACACTTTATCATTTTTTTTTTTTCAAATGCGCGTTAATATAAACTTCCAAATGAGATACGCCAAGATCTGCTTATATATCGCAGTACAAGTAGGGACTTCTTTCGCCCTTATGCGCATGCATGCTACGTTCCAGCTGCATATCGAAAGGGTTGTATGTCAATCAGGTTGTATGTTGAGCCTGACAAATAAATGTAAAATTTCTAACAAGTACTTATCTGTGTGAGCTTCTCAGGCGATTATATCACTGACGAATACACCCCTGTGAATGAATACAGACAAAGTAATACAAGGCAAGTACAAGCTTGGAAGGAGATAATTGCAAAAAAAAAAAAAAAAACCTACAAAAGAGACAAGAGCTTACTGTAATCCTGCCTTATTTCCAAGCAGGAAAGAATTATAGAAAAAAATAACTAAAGAATTGGCGTTGAAAAAAAGCCCCCATGGAAACAACATGCCAAAATTCAGCTAAGAGCAGCGCAAGTTCTTAGAATAAAGAGATAAGCTCTTCTTGCCTTAATAACCATCAACAACATAAAGTCTGCAGACCATTAGAGGGAAAGGCATGACACTGATGGTTTGGCTTAAAGGTACATTGGGAGCAGTGATTTAGAAATGTTCGAGATATCACATTTGACGCATATGTGTTGATCAGTTGTATCACAAAACATCCTACCATGTAAAAAAGAATTGCAATAAAGCCTTAAAAACATAAGGAGATATCACTACGTTTCTCAATAAACCATAACTGTATAGACGGTTTAAGAGACATTTTTATTATGACTTTTGTTCACATTTTGTATATTCAACAATGCTTAACATTAATATATACTGACTCAATCTTTTACATTGGTTGTTTCTATCCCTGACTCACATTTTAGAACTATTTTGAAGCTGGGTTTTTGTATCATCTGCAAATGGTAAATATGCATTTACAGGGTTCCCAAAGAAATTTGAAAACATAATTCCATGACTTTTCCATGACTTTTCCATGACTTTTCCATGACTAAATTGCAGCTTTCCATGACTTCCTTTCTGACACGGTTTCCAAAATCAGACACGTTATGATGGCCTCCACCTCCCCTCACAGCCATCCGTTCCACCCACTATCTTACTCATGACATGTACATCTATTATCATTAGTACATGTCCCGGGAGTTATGTATAATTTGGGATGTCACAAAACTGGGAAAAATGGAAATCATGAACACCAATTATAATAGCAGAGTATGATCACAGAGTATGAGAGTTGCGAGACACGACAAACTGGAAAGCTGCCATAATCAAGAGGTAAATGCAATTCCATGACTTTTCCATGACTTTTCACAAATTTGCCAAATTCCCTGACTTTTCCCTGACTTTCCATGACCACAAATTTTTCCAGGATTTTCCAGGATTTTCCATGACTGTGGGAACCCTGATTTAACAGCAAGTCTTTTCGGTATTTCGTGCTTTGCTCGATGCGATCTTACTTCGTGCAGACATTTATTTTCTCCTGTGTGTCAGCATGTGTATGTTTGTATGTTTGATTGTGTGCGTGTGTCTGTGTGTAGGTGGATGGGTGAGTCCGTGCGTATTAGGTTTTGTCCGTGTGTATTTTTTATTTTAGAATTCGCTCGCCTTTTCTTTCTTCATCATTTAACCTATCATTTATGATCAAGACAGGAAGTTTATTTGGTGCTTTCATTGGCACCCCATTCATTCTTTGAACAAAGCGCCAAATTTGTGAGGGGCAGGTTGGCTTTAACCGACCTAATTATTTATAGCGCTGATCGAAGGCCTGCAAATATTTTTTGTTTCGCTTGTCTAATGGTTCATGTATTAAACTGCTTTCATTTTCTGTAACATTTCAGCTAGGTTTCTTCGCAAGGACACTTTCTCAATGTTTTTTTTTTCCTTTGTTGTGATTGGTTTATGGAAAGTGTTTTTTCTTCCTTTGATTTCAATATAGTCTTTGGTCCACCACAGGCGACCGGATTCTTTGTGAGTTGGAGAAGACTCATAAAGAACAGCTATAACAGATTTCATGAATGAGATCATATAGGTCTCATATGGTGTGTCTGATTTCTGTTGTATGTTTCTAGATTATCAAAAGACGGAGAGGTCGCCAAATTGGCACCTGCAAGTCTCTCCAACGGGAAATCACATTGCGCTTCCAAAACATGGAAATCAAAACATACCTTCCCCCTGTCAGAAGTTGTATTAAATGCCAAGAACATACAGACACATACTTGGCAGCAACATGCTGTGACAGGCAAAGATGTGTCAGATTTGAAGGGGTGAATGTACTTGCCACAAAAATGTGCACACAAAAATCATCAATGCATTAAAGGGATGATTGGCTGAGGTGAGGATTCAACTTTCAACTTTTTGTGAGATACTTAGAAACCACTCTACGTAATGTTAAAGAGTATACACAAGAATTCAAAGTTCAGCTGATGAAAATCGGTTTCGAAAAGGCTGAGATATCCAAAAACAAAGTAAAACAAAGCTATCCTAGTGAAAGGTGGGTCCCACCTTTTATTAACATTGCTTTGTTTTGGATATCTCAGCCATTTCGATTCCAATTTTCATCAAATAGACTTTGAATTCCTCTTAGAATTATAGGCTCTTTCATATTTCATGAAACACCACTCAATGTCTTCGAAAAAAAAAAATCATTATAAAAATCAATGTTGGTAACCTGATACACCATATCAACCAAAACTGCATACACTCTCTTATAACTGTGTGTATGTGAGGGGGAGGGGGTTAGGGTTATGCATTCTGCCGTTGTTAGGCTAAGGAATCTAACGAAATTCAGAGAATAAGGGCCGTAAATAAATGCACAGGTTGGTAAAGCACTAACACAAACAAACAAACAAACAAACAAACAAACAAACAAATAAACAAATAAACAAAAGTCCCAACTCCAAACCACGCATGGTAGCAGGATCATCGTATTTTGACAAAAGGAGAAACAAAACCATTCACTGTGCAGACACAAATCCACATCAGGAATCCCGAACTCGATCCATCACTGCCGAACCCGACCCCATCAAGCTTCATCAACTCCAATGTATACCAACTCCTAAACTGGCCAGTTCCCCACAACCCTTGAACATAAAGCTTCACGCCCAATCCTGCTGAAAGAAAACTGTTTAATAAAAACCACCAACAAGCATATGATTATTTTTGTTGTCAAAACTCTCAGCCATTTTTGTGAAAGATTAGTTAGCTCACCACCCTGATCAGAAGCGGAAGCACTTTTATTATTTGTTATTATTACCACCGCCAGCTTTTACCCCCTTTTCAGGCACAAGTCAGCCATCACGCCCGCGCTCATGCACCAATGGAAAGCGCAGGTCATGCAAGCTCATGGGGATGAGCTGCATGGTGTACGTAGATTCTGAAAGGGGAGGAATTCATGTTTGATATAGAATAGCATGATATAATACTATTATATATATATATATATATATATATATATATATATGCCTAGACAACACATATCCTATCCTTTTTTTTAAAGAAACCAGGGACGCCCGTCATAAAAGTTGATGAGGTTGTTTTGATATGTTATATCATCTATAACATTCACAATATTCGACTACGATTACCATAGCCTACCCATCTTTGACAATATTGTGAAGTGCAATTGATTGTTATACATGTATACAATTATTTAGACGACTTTATTGTTTCGGTAAATCAGTCATTATAATCCATGGAATGAATCAAACGTAAAGAATTTGAATTCATTGCTCAGTATAGTAAAGGACATTACATAATATAGGCCCTACTTGTTAATTTTTGGAGATTTTTATTCACACAAAAAAGGCATTGGTTATTAATGGAAAAACCGTTGGCACTGGCCACTCAACCTATATCAAATCGAAAACTTTCTCACGCAAAAATTATGGTCATTCTCCATGACGGCTTTGGGGCTAGAATAGACTCACACGCTGACAAATCTATTTTGCTATGAGTAACCTATTACCTCCCTGTCCTTACAAGTATGTTTATAGCAATGACTCTCAATGGCACGTTTTATCCTATAAATCTATAAAGTCATACCATTTCCCCATAAGGTGCATTTCGGGAACAAACAATCAATACTTCATTATGTGACCCAAGTTACCATGATCCAACTTATAATGGTCTCTGAAAATATTAACTAGAACAATTTCGAAAAAAAAGAATATATAATTGAAAAACACGTTCGAACTCTTCATCTAGGAACATAATTATATTATACTAAATCAGAGACATTCGGGCCTGTAACAGTCCTGTAACAGTCCTGTAACTGAGGGATGATTGTTCCAATCCTTGTGGGATTCATTTAAGAGTAAATTATATATCTATTGTCGTGTGAAAATCATTTGTATCAGAATACTGTGCAGTTTAATGTTTCCAGGTTAGCGTGCGTGGTCAGTGACGGGGCATTAATCTGCACATTACTTGAATCTGAGACCGTTCTGAAGCAAATAATTTTCACACAACAGTAGATGTACTCTTAAATGAATCCCACAAGGATTGGAACACTCATCCCTCAGCATTCCCACTGATTCCCACTGATCGGTTACTAGCCATCCCCTTTAAGCTCTTCTTGAAGAGTCATCTCCATAATACACTCCGAATGGAACTTGGTCCCGCGTGGTGGACGAAGAACTAAAAGATATAAAATGAAGAAATAATAAAGAAAAAAAATGTTCAGAAAGTGGTTGTACAAAAAAAGAATATATACATATATATGGTTACAGAAAAAAAAAAGACAGCAGAAAACATCAGACAGGAAAAACAAAAATATCGGCAGGCCTGCAGCGCCAAATTAGATTGGTTTGTGCCAGCCAATCTCACAAATTTGGCAATTTGTCAAAAGATTGAATGGCACGCCAATAAAAGCACCACAAATACTTCCTGCCTTGATTTTAAATGATATGTTGATAATTGATGAAGAAAAAAAAAAGAGAGGAAGGAATTTACCTCCACCATCACCACCACCAACAACACAATTTAAATTCAAGACGCATAGGCCTAATACCGCCATTCCACAGAGATTTTCTCTAATCGGTCATGTGGGCCTACGTGAACTACAATACAAGTATTGGGCGTGTTGTTCGACTCTGGCCGCTATAAACAGTGCAGTCCCCTATCGAACAGTCCCCCTCCCACTGCATGTGCAATGCAGTGCAATACAGTGGGAGGGGGAGGGGGAAGACTCGTTTCGTTGGTTAGTGGAAGTGTACATGTACGTCCTTCCGGACTCTGTGAATGTAAGTGTAATTGTGAGTGTAATCGGTGTGTGTGTGTGTGAGTGTGGGTATAAGCGGTGAGTGTGTGTGTGTGTGCGTGCAGATGGTAACTGTGGATGTATCTTGGAGTCAGGTGAATTAACTGTGTTTGTTCTGGCAGTACTCGTCTGTAACTATGGCTTGTGAAGATTTAGATATTTGCTGCAATTTTCTTTCGTTGAATGTAAAAGGTATTAGGGATGCAGGGAAAAGAAAGAACATTATTAACTGGTGTATGTATGAAAAAGCAGATATTGTGTTATTACAAGAGACGTATAGCTCTCCAGAAGTTGAAAAAAAAAGTGGAGAGAGGAGTGGGATGGAGTATCCTATTTTAGTCATGGTACACAGGGAATAATTTTCCTGGTATCGCGTAGCAGTTTGCTATGCATTTTCGTATGATTGCTATGCAAAATATCATTTGCATAGCAATTTCATTGCATAGACTTGTACACCATTTTGTTCAAAATGTATCACTATCAACTAAAATTGCTATTCAATTTCGAGAAGGAAAATTATTCCCTGGTACACCACATAGTAAAGGTGTTTGGTTGTTGGTAAATGCAAATTTAAAATTGAATGTTTCACATGTGGATATAGATCAAGGAGGTAGATATATTTTGATGAAATGTGTTTTACAAGGTATAGAAATTGTCATTATAAATGTATATTTTCCAGTGAGGGGAAAAGAAACAGAGAGGAGAGATTTTCTGTCTAAAGTTGAAAAGATTCTGCATCCTTTTGTTGATAAAGGAAATTATTATTGGTGGAGATTTTAATTTAATACGAAATTTTGAGTTAGATTATAATGGGAGAGCAATGGTAAAGAAGTATACAAATTTTGATCAGTATTTTGATAATTTTCTTGAGAAATGTAATTTGATAGATATATGGAGGGTCATTTATAATCTAGATAGACAATATACTTATCGACAAGTATTTCCGTTTATGCAAAGTAGACTTGATTATTGGTTTATTTCGAGTGAGTTGCATGATGTTGTAAAGGAATGCAGGTTTATTAACTTCTATTGCGCCAGATCATTCAGCTATTTTTTTTTTGCAACTTTTAAATAAACCTAATGACGATAAGGGAAATAATAGGTGTTTTAAGGCGTCATATTGGAAATTTAATAATAGTTCGTGTAAAGATAATGAATATGTTAGTAAAATGAAAGATGAAATAATTAGAATATTGGGAGAATTTCGGAATGATATAGAAGATAAAAGGGTTTTGTGGGATTTTTTGAAAATGAAAATTTGTAATTCTACTGGGAAATATTCTATAAATCTGGCTAAACAACGTAAGGAAAAAATTCAGAGAATTGAAGAAGAAATTGAGATTTTAGAAAATGATGCATTTTTTAGATTAGATAGTGATAAAATTAGGTTGTTAGAAGATAAAAACAAAAGAGTTGAAAAAATGTTATGATTATGTGAATGAAGGGATAAAAATTCGTTCAAGGGCTTCGTGGCATGGAGGTGGAGAAGGTGACTCATCTTATTTTAAACAGTTAATGGAATTGAATAAGAGGAAAATGATTGTTGAAAGTGTATGAGTTAATGATGAGGTAGTTTATGATTCTAAGGAAATAATTAGAGAAATAAGAAGGTTTTATAGTAGCCTTTGTTCTGAGAATTTTGATTTTTATATACTTGGTAATAGTAGATATTTGGTTCAAGATTTGCCAATATTAAGTACGGATTCTATTCAATCCTGTGAGGGGGAAATTTCTAAAAGAGAATGTGAAATTATTTTGAATCAGATGAAGTTAAATAAATCTCCAGGAAATGATGAATTAAGTGTAGAATTTTATATTACATTCTGTTCAGTAATAGGGGATGTGGTGTTGGACAGTTTTAATGAGGCATATAATAGAAGAGAATTGTCTGCTTCTCAAAAACAAGGTGTAATTACTTTGATTCATAAGGAAGGAAGAGATCCTTTATACATAAAGAATTATAAGGCTATTTCATTATTGAATGTAGATTATAAGATACTTGCGAAAGATTTGTCAAACCGCATTAAGCATGTTTTGCATGAAATAATTAATGTTGATCAAGTTGGATATATAGAAGGAAGAAATACTGGAGAGGCTATTCGATTGATTGATGATATGATTTTTTTATACATTAAGCTGTGGTTTATCTGGTTATTTATGTTTGCAATCGATTTTGAGAAAGCTTTCGATTCGATCCGTCATACATTTTTGCAGAAAGTTTTGAATATATTTGGTTTTGGACCAATGTTATGTAATTGGGTTGAAACATTGTATTTGAATAGCTGTAGTTGCGTTATAAATGGTAAAGAGTCTATACTGGTTATTTCCCAATACAGAAGGGGGTAAGGCAAGGAGATCCTTTATCCCCGTATTTATTCATTATGTGTATTGAAATTTTGATGGCACACTGGCAGGCAATAAGGAAAAATTCTAATATTCATGGGTTAATGGTTGATAATGTTAGAATTAAACAAATTCTTTATGCTGATGATGTTACTTTATTTCTTAGGGATCGAAATTCTGTTGAGGAGGTTAAAAAATTATTTGAGGCATTTTATCAAATTTCTGGTTTAAAAGTTAATAATGAGAAAACGTATGTGTTGTTATTAGGCATTCCGAGGGATGAATGTGTGTTGCCTTTTGGTAGAGTAGAACATGATGTGGTTAAAATATTAGGAATATATTTTTCATTGAACCCTGATGTTAAAGAAGCTATGAATTATAAGGAGATTTTGAGTAAGATAAAGAGATTATTATCATGGTGGAAACAGAGGGATTTAAGGCTGATGGGGAAAGTTCAATTAGTAAAAATTTTTGTTTTACCAAAGCTGATTTATATCTCTTCACTCATGGTAACACCCGATTGGGTATTCGCGGAGTTAGATAAGGTGGTGTTTGATTTTATTTAGAGGGGAAGAGATAAAATGAAAAGGAATATTTTGTATTTAGATTATGATAGGGGAGGATTAAAGTTCATTAAATTTCGGGTGTTTGTTAAAGCACAAAGAATTATGTGGATTAGGCGTTTGATTTTAGGGGATCATAGTATGAAGTGGACGTTATGTTTGAAGTTTTTCACTAAATCGGTGGGAGGTATATTTTTTTTTTTTTCATAGTAAGGCGATTTTAGGGTTGTTGAAGTTAACTTTACCAGAATTTTATAAGGATATGTTGCAGGTTTGGATGGGAAGTAGAAGTTTGATTTTGAAAGAGGAATAAAAAAGGAATGTGGTAATTTTTGAGAAATTTATTTTGATTGATGGATATACAATATTTGATAAAGAGGGGAAGGGTACATTAAAACGAGAAATTAATATGGAAGATACTCGATTGAAAATTGAATTTTATTTGCAGAATGAAATATATCATATACAGGATAAAACGTCAAAACTTATTTATAAAGCACTGATGAGGGATGGAATTGAAACATCTCAGCATATAATAATTTAGTTGGTTTATATAATTTCGAGGAAATAGATATTAGATTGATTTTTTTTAAGGCCTCGGAAGTCTACTCTTGATTGTAAGCTGCGTGAATTTCAATATAAATTGTTGTATGGTTTAATATCTACCAAAGCTAAGTTATTTTCTTTTGGTTTTGCAGGAGATAAGTAATGTTCATTTTGTTATTCTGAGGTTGAGACCTATGAACATTTGTTCTTTCATTGTAGGAAAGTTAATCAGATTTGGAAATTGTGTACTTTTATAGTCAAGTTTTTGTTTTACCCCAGATGCAAGAGTTAGATTGGCAATCTGTTCATGTAGGTATTAAAACATAGGATATTGGAAAAGGGCAACTCATAAACCATTTGATATCATTGATAAAATGGATGATATAAAGTATTTTCGAAGGAAAAGAACAGGCCCCCATTGATAAGAGAAATTACAGAAAGAATGTTAGAAAGTCGGGAAGAAGAAAGAAAATTAGCAACGAAACGAGATTATACGCTGACCTTGCGCAGCAGGAAATGGAATCAATTAATGACACGGTAATTCTTACTCCACATTTATTGTTATCTTTTTTTGTGCTTTTTTTTTTGATTGATTGTCTGGTGTACAGTTCTGTGTTTTGTGTGGGCGTGTGTGTGTGTGTGTGTGTGTGTGTGCTTAAATATGCGTTTTGCAGCTGTGCTGGAGTGAGGTAAACCGGAGTATGCGGGGGGGGGGGGGGGGGAGGGAGGTTGTTGATGAGGTGAATCGGGTGAGCGATGAAGGGGTAGCATAATGTTTATAGGTATGGATTATGTACAGACATTGATCATGTACACTTGTAAAGCTTTTGTATGTATGTGTGTACGTAGGTTTTTTGTTGACCCCTTAACAATAATTGATTTCATTATCTAATAATTACAGCTGTGACGAGTATACGGACGCAGTTAGTGGGTATTTGTATCGTGTGTTGTTCATACATATTGTTTTTGCCGACCCATTATCAAATATTGATCTTATAATTATTGTGGGGATGATTATATTTGTGAAGCAGTTACTGTGTATATACAGCTGTAGTAGAATAATCAGAAATTGACACAATGTCAGTCCTAAGAATTACTTTGTAATATTTTGCAATAATGTGATGTTTGAAATGTCACGCAGCTAGCAACAGCAACTAAATGTTGAATTCTAATCAAGGATGGATGATGGAATCGAAATAAAATATTGTTTGAAACAAAAAACGAGTGGTGGATGAGTCGAGACAATCAATCGCAGGTCAGCAAGCAAGCACGATTCCCGTGTTATGTTGTCCGTCTGGCCTGCCGGTAGTCTGGCTTCCAGACCCTCTACCCATACTATTTCGCTATCCATGATATTGACGCCCTCAACGTCGAAAACTAGTATAGTTTAAGTTAATTTTCTCGCCTTCGGCAAAGGCGGCGACTTCGTCGCCGCGGAGTCCAGTTGGCAAAGGGTCTGGAAACCAGACTAGCCTGCCGGTAGCTCTGCCGCCCTGCAAAAGCTGCGTGGACGTGTACATGTGCAGTGGAGGAGCGCCCAAATTAATTAAACACCGATAAGAATGGCGCAGGTTCAAGAACTAAAAACAGGTATGTAAGTGTGTTGTCATGGTTTTAATTTGCACAGATATTACTAGCACTTAATGTATTGCCTGTTGTTTGCACGGGTATTTGCTTGATTTGGCAGGGTAAGCGTCTCGTCGAGACTGTGTGTATTATGTACACATTGTAGTTTCACAGCACAGTTGCAGTTAGTGAGTTACTAGTACATTCTGCACAAATGGCATTTGAAATGCGTTTGTCACAATAGTATACTAATAGTCCCAGTACCCCACTTTCATGTTTGTTGTTTTTTGTTTTCTCATTTTAGTGGCTTACCAATTCAATTTAATTCTATTCAGTTTATTGAAATCAGACATAATCACAATAGTGAATGAACATTAAAGGAAACGTAAACCCAAAGAGCAATGTGGATTGAGTGGTAGCAGCAACATTAGTAGAACACATCAGTGAAAATTTGAGGAAAAGCGGACAATCGATGCAAAAGTTATGAATTTTTAAAGTTTTGGTGTAGGAACCGCTGGATGAGGAGACTACTAGAGGTTATGACGTATGAGTGGACAACAATTCAAAGAAAATATAGAGGAAATTCAACAAAATTTCACTTTTCTAGCATTATGAAAGAGCACTTGACTAACCGCTTTCAGAAAGCAGGGGGAATAATTGCTACCCTTAACATATGTCAGTATCAATTTGGTGGAATTTGTAATTTTCATGAAAAATGAATTTTTGCGAAATTTTCTTTATATTTTCTTTATATTGTTGTCCACTCATACGTCATAATCTTTGGTAGTCTCCTCATCCAGCGGTTCCAACAACAAAACTTTAAAAATTCATAACTTTTGCATCGATTGTCCAATTTTCCTCAAACTTTCACTGATGTGTTCTACAAATGTTGCTGCTTTCACTCAATCCACATTGTACTTTGGGTTTACGTTGCCTTTAAGCAAATGGATATGAGTTCCCCAAATCCAATTAGTGCTGTCGGAATCAAGAGGATGCATGCAATGGGCTAATGCATCTTGACTGTGTTTTAAATTTTAGTTTAAATTTTCATCACAGTAGGCCAACAGCCACAGCCCAGGGCTGGGTCATTTAATAATACTAGTAATATCAATTAGATTTCTAGGGCCTATCAGTAATTTATAGAATACATGTACCTAGTAGGGTAAAGCACTCAACGTTAGTTATACTGTATGTCACTATGACATTTCTGGGCTTTCCTGAATTTTAGGAGTTGTGAACTCACACTCGGGTTTTTCTAACTGCCATGTTGGCTTTGCAGTAAAAAAACAAAAAACAAAAACAAAAACAAATGTTGGTTTTATGAAATTGGTGTTTAAGATCTCCCTGCTCAAGAAAACTTGATGTGTAGGCCTATTGTCACTACGTGTATTCAATTTTGACTCTCAGTTGAATTAAATTTGCAATTCAAATAATTCTAGATAGTACTACAATGTACTTGTACTCAGACCCTGGTCTAGGACTAGTAGATTGTCTTCATTCAGAGCAACAGATCTATGAAAATGAGGAGCGTACAGAACCTATGTTTAACTAGGGCCTCGATCTAGTAGTACATGTCTCTAATAAGCTAGACAAGCATACATTATTTGTAGGATTCCTAGTTTTATTCTACAATTTTATAAACATTTTAAAGAATGGGGAGCTGAGGGATCGTGTATTAATATTACGGCACTTTATTATCTAGACTTCTACACTGGAGGACATCAGTAAGTTACTGTACATAGTCTAGGGCCTTGTGTACATATTTTACACTGATATTAACAATAAGTGTTAAAGGTTAATCAAGGTTGATGGAGGCAGACTTAAGCAGAATTTAGAAGAAGAAAAAGAAGAAGACGAAGAGGAAGAAGAAGATTAGAAGGTACACAATCTGTCACGAACATCAAATTCTTAAAATATTCTTGAATCAATGCATTATCCAGGAGAAATTGGAATTTAGTTTTACATTTTGATTTAATGGTAATGGTAATGGTAATGGTTTATTAAAAAAAAAAAAATTCATTTGCAACCATGAACATGGCTAAATTGCAGAATTTTGTACAGTGTAATATTTCATTTTATGGTAACATACATAATCATACAATCAGTCTACGATTAAAAGATAAAACTACACAATTATATACATACATATAGAAAGCCACCTGATAACCAAAATAGCAGAATTAATCAAATACACTTATACACACACATTGAGAAATCTGCTAGGAAAATTATACATAATCTTCCAGGCCTCGAATTTCGCCAGTTTTAAGGACAGGCAATTTTTGGTTTTAGGGGCACTCTCTCAAAATTTTTTCAGGGCAGCAAGGAAAAGTTGCAGTAAGCATGGTAATTTTGAGAGAGGCATTGCGGCAAGTAGATAGGGCATTGCGGCAAATTGCCTTTTGCCTCCCGGGTAATTTGAGGCCTGATCTTCATATCACCATCATATACATACACAAACGTATAGACTAAAATATATCAAAAATACACAAATCATTGCACTTCTCCGACAACTTTCAAATTTTGTTTACATCAAATACATGTGCTGAAAAAAAAAAATATTAGGCCGGCAGTGATAACATATAAGAGATGTCAAACACACGTGTATGGAAACGGAGAGAGATATACATGTATATATAAAAACACACAAATCATTATACTTCTGCAACAACTTTTATATTTTGTTTATACATGTGCTAAAAAATAATTTGAGGGGGCAGTGATAACAAGAGATATCAAACACTTGTGTATGGATGCGGAGAGAAACACAGAAGGGGTACTTTTAAAAAGGAGATAGCAAGAAAGATAGAAAGAGACAGAAGAGAATACTAGGGAAGAGATATGCAAAAAGATATGAAATATCAAATATATTTGTTTTCATCTTATATTTCTATCAAAATCATCATTTCAATCCATATAATCTCTTAACTTTGCTATCTTTTTAACAATACTGTACATCATTATTGATCAAAATTAGATAAAAACCAAAATATCTTATCCATATAAATCGTATAATAGATATAAAATATCAATCTTATGAATGCAGATGTGAAATACACACAAAATATATGGATCAGAAAAAAAAAAACATTCCAAAAACTCACAGAAAATATTACAATATCATAACATTCAGGAATAATTATTGCACAACAGAAATATTGTAAAAATGTGGCTTATTAAATTTCAATCACATGATTATCATTATGACCACTGATGGACGGGGAGGGCGCCCCATGAAACCGTATCAAGCGGACATTGTCATATTGCTTGGTATACTCTTTTGATGTAGAGGTATGAATATTGCAGAAAGATCTCTAAAGACAACCAATAAACTCTGTACTCCCTGAGAACCATTATTTAGATGGCAATTTTTAAAACGTTGCGCTATTTCGCATAAAAGTAATTTGAAGAGAGGGAGAGAGAGAGAGAGAGAGATAGGTATAAAAGCCCATTGCCATAATGCCTCATAGATAGTGCAACCGAACAATAAAATATAAATTATGTAACATACAAACAATCTGCAACTTAGTTTGTACAAAATACCATACAAATAATATATCATTACCAACCTGATTAAAAAGAATTCAACGAATCAATGGGATACGGTACTGATCTGTTGCGGAATCACTGGGTTTTGCATCTTTAGATACTTCACTGGCACAGTGGCAGCCTGAGTATAACTTGGATCACAAGAGTTCTGGCATCTTTTCCAGACACGAATAAGGACTTAAAAGGTATTGAGAGTGAAGTCTGATTTCCCAAATGGTTAATGAAATGCTGAGGGATTTCTCGTGGAATGATGGCAAATTTGATAAGAGTAGTTTTTGAATTCTCATGCCCACCTGCATCGTTTTTTGCAGCCGCATAAAAGATGTGTTTTTTTTTTTCTTTTTTTGCTGTAAAATTACAAAATTTTGCACGTAACAATCTGCATAATAAAATGATAGGATATTAGACTGCCCTAAAGCACTGTGCAGTGGATCGGCTGTTTTTAAATCCATGGCGTTTACTGTATCCTAGAAAAAGCAAAAAACAAAAACAAAAAACAAAACAAAAAAGAGGTGCCCACATAGTCCAGTCAAAATATGAAATGACCCACAACTAATTGCAACAGAAATGATTCCACTTGCATTTGACCCGGAAGAGCTATCAAAATAACATATTAAAAGTTCCCTAAAATTCGAGTGGTGGATCAGTGTCTAATTTGCATAAATTCAAAATGGCCACCATACAACCTATTTATGCCTATATCTGGGGATATATAACCACAGAAAGTAAATTCCGGTGTCTAATCCTATGTTTTTTAGGTCAAGGAATACAATTATGTTATGTATACAGCAACTTTCAAACATCCTTTTATGTAGTTTTTGCATATATTTGCATATAATTACATGCAAAATGGCCGCCATATTGCCTGCGCAAGCCCGTATCTTTGTATATCATTAATGTAGTACACTCAGGAATAAGTCGCTATATATCTGGACATAAAACCCGCAGAGAATAGATTGTGGTGTCTAAACCTATAGATGTTTTTTAGGTCAGGGAATACAATTATGATATAAGCAGTAACTTTCAAACTTCCCTTTATACAGTTTTTGCATATATTTGCATTCAATTAAATGCAAAATGACTGCCGTAGTGCCACTACAGGCTTATATTTCTATCTGTAAAAGGTACCTAGTGATGGTGTCTGTAGTCTTAATTTTACTGCTGAGAATCACTGATGTAGAATACGTTTCACTCAGGAATAGTTACCTATGTTTCACTAAAAATTTGCATATATTTGTACATAAATCTATTCAAATTACTACCGTGAATATGATTTCAGATATACGAATACAAGCTGCAGAACGTTAATTGTACTGTAATGTCTCATCCAAGATATCAAGGGAAAATTGTTATAATACCATTTAAAACCTTGATGATTATCCTATTCCTAGTGTGTATATTCTTGCATTTATCAAAAGTATTACATTACAAGTGTACATTTTACTCACATTTTCTTGAGATACAGCCTCAAAACAGAAAACAACTGTAAGTAGCATCGAATAGAACATACCTTTATTTAACTGTAAATTCAACTTATCTTCCAAAGTGTGCTCAATAGGTACACAAATATTAAAGTCTGAAATTATGTAGTAGGAATCGTTAAAATATTTAATGATTGCATGATATTTAATGTATTATGTTTTGTAATTTGCCCTCATGTTTACTGCTTATTTCTTGTGTCTGTGTTGCAATTCTTTATTTCTTGTCTCTTTTTTTTTTTGCCAAAGGGGGGGGGGGGGGCATATCATCAAGTTCATGATTGTCCATAAGCTACTCTACAAAAGTTTCATGAGTTTGGACATATCTCATATAGCTTTCAAAGTGTGCTTACGGTACACAAAAATTGGTCTTAAATCATTCAGCAGGGGTTTTTTTCAAACATCTTTTTTCTTACCTGCGATGATTTACATCCATGTTTAGTTGATACTTGTGTCCTTTGTTGCAAAACTTGGTAAAGGCATGTTTATCAATGAGCAACATATGACCGTGATAATTTGTAAGGAAGTGGATTTTGTCATATTTTTGCACGGTTTCACCCAGTGACTCACTGAAAATGTAAAACATTGTGATTTACAGCCAGATACAAAGAAAAAGAAAAAAAAAAAGGAAATGCCTTAAAGGAGACCTCCGGATGACTTACAGATTTTTACATTTGAACAACTATAAATTAGTTATACCAAGGAGGTACTAGGCAAGACTAGTACCTCCTTGGTTATACAGAGGACAGAGTTTCAGAATTTATGATTACTGGGTTGAAGAATAAGAATATTTCAAAATTTAGAACAAATTGAAATGAACAAGGATGATGACAAGGCAGAGTCACCATAAGAATGCTTTAATTGGGGCTCAAGGAAGCAGAACAAAAGAAGAAGGCATGCATAGATTATACACAGGTGAACTCGCAAGCAAGTGGTATTGTAATGGAATTGCAGTGCTACATTTCTGAAATATGTGAACCTCCAATGTCATCATCCTTGTTCAGTGTAATTTATTTAAGGTCTTTCAAAGTATTGTTTCTCTGATCAAGAACCACAATAAATTCCACAAATCTATACATGGAGTTGTCGATTTATGTACTACATGATGTGAAATTATGAAAATCGTCTGGAATGTCCCTTTAACATTTCTATTACTAGTACTCTGGATTCATCAGTCGATCAATACAAACAGCATCCTTCTCATTGGCTTCAAGCTCATACAACACATATAAATTCTTATAAGTCTTACTTTTACCATTTTTCGTGTTGTATCTGCAGCTTTATTAAAAGAAATGTTTCCTATTGCATTGAGGCTTCGCACTAATAGCATTTTCACCAACACACAGTTGTTGTTTTTTAGAAATGCGAGCAGCATGAAGGCTGAATTCAATTTTGCTGGCGAAAAAGCAGTCTTAAGTCAGATAAAAAAGAAAATACATAACATCATTTTCTGTTCCTAACCCTTCCAAAAGGTCCCTTCCCTCCACCTCGGTAGCAGCTTTTCTTCAAGTTAAACAGTGGAAGGGAAATGACATACAATCATTGGAATTGGGACGATTTGAGGAAGATGTTTAATCAAAAAATCAAATATGTTCTGATCACTACAGACAAAGCTGCAGCTATTAAGGAACTCCTGAAGAAAGTCTGATGCAACTGCAAGACAGGATGTTAGCAACTGGCAGTGTATAGTTGCAGGGCAAGCAGATTTGACTGCACACAACCCATACCAGTGTCAGATGCGGGCCATTATATATCAGACACTTGTAATGTATTTCTAAAATATGTGAGGAGTGAGATTATGCTGTTCTAATTGGTGACTAGGAATAAGAAGCATTCTCGAAAGACATCGACACAGTTTACAACAAACGTGAGACTTACTACGCTTCAGTATGAAATGGAGCCGAGATCCTGTTTGCTTTAAATTAATCAACTGCAATTTCACACCATCCTAGTCCAGAATTTGTGGTAAACACATAAAACACTGTGAGTGTAAGCTATAGTTTTGTATACTCGTTTTTCACTTTTATCATTGATCTCTATTATGAGAGATCACATTACATACCTTAGTATCTGTATTATCACAAGCTAGAAAATGAAAATAATGTACAGGAAACGAAAGAAAGTTTTCTTGAAATCAAGTGACTTTGATCCATTAGATTTCAAACTCATCTTAGCCAAAGGTTCAAGACAGCAAAAAAGGTTCAAGCTAATATTGCAAATAGCCATCATTTATATTCTACTGTCCGGTCGTCGGTCATGCATACATTTTCAAAAACCATTTCCAGGTTCTCCTTAAAAAACCCATGTAATGACAGATTTTCAACAAACTAGGCAAGTAGCATCCCAAGGATGATAGACTTTCAAGGTGTTCAAATAGACACCATGTCCAAAAGGTCCCAGAACCCCGAAATTAAGGAATCTATTATAAAAAAAAAACTCCCCTCACACACACACACCCTCACACACACACACGCACACACACACACACAAAAGTAGAACCAAGTGTAACAGAGCTAGGTACAACGGCGTAGCCAGGATTTCATCTTAGGGGGGGGGGGGGTGGTTAGTCTGCGAGGGAGCGAAGCGACCGAGCCCGAGCGAGCCTGAGCGAGCGAGGGGGGGAGGGTGTGGGAGGGGGGCGTCCCCCCTCCCACGGTAAGAACTTTTTGCATTTTGATGTTGTAAATGGTGCAATTTGATGCATGTTTTTGCGCGTTATATCGACGTGAAACAGTCCCATTTGTTAATAAGGTAGCAGTTTATTTTGATGTAGATTATTATTGAACAAGTTTCCTATAAAATACTATAAGTTAAATACACTTCTTGTATTAATTCTTTTCACTGAATATCATGAACGCAAGCGAGCGAGGGGAGCGAGTGAAGGGGGAGGGGAGGGTGTGGGAAGGGGGTGTCCCCCCCTCCCACGGTGAGAACTTTTTGCATTTTGATGTTGCAAATGGTGCAATTTGATGCATGTTTTTGCATGTTTTAACGAGTTGACACAGTCCCACTTCTTTAAGGTTGCAGTATATTTTGATGTAGATTATCATTGAATAATTTTGTCATAATATGGTATAATTTAAATACACTTCTTGTATTACTTCTTTTCACTGAATATCATGAACGCGACTGAACCCGAGCGAGCGGAGCGAGTGATGGGGGAGGGGAGGGTGTGGGAAGGGGGTGTCCCCCCTCCCACGGTGAGAACTTTTTGCATTTTGTTGTTGCAAATGGTGCAGTTTGATGCATGTTTTGCGCGTTTTATCGACGTGAAACAGTCCCACTTGTTTAAGGTAGCAGTATATTTTAGTGTAGATTATTATTGAACAATTTGCCTATAAAATGGTATACGTTAAATACACTTCTTGTATTAATTCTTTTCACTGAATATCATGAACGCGACTGAACCCGAGCGAGCGGAGCGAGTGATGGGGGAGGGGAGGGTGTGGGAAGGGGGTGTCCCCCCTCCCACGGTGAGAACTTTTTGCATTTTGATGTAGCAAATGGTGCAATTTGATGCATGTTTTGTGCGTTTTATCGACGTGAAACAGTCCCACTTGTTTAAGGTAGCAGTATATTTTAGTGTAGATTATTATTGAACAATTTGCCTATAAAATGGTATACGTTAAATACACTTCTTGTATTACATGTAATTATTTTCACTGAATATCATGAACGCGACTGAACCCGAGCGAGCGGAGCGAGTGATGGGGGAGGGGAGGGTGTGGGAGGGGGGTGTCCCCCCTCCCACGGTGAGAACTTTTTGCATTTTGATGTTGCAAGTGGTGCAATTTGATGCATGTTTTTGCGTGTTTTAACGAGATGAAACAGTCCCGCTTGTTTAAAGTTGCAGTATAATTTAGTGTAGATTATTATTGAACAATTTGCCTATATAATGGTATAATTTAAATACACTTCTTGTATTAATTCTATTCACTGAATAGCATGAACGCGACTGAACCCGAGCGAGCAGAGCGAGCGAGGGGGGAGGGGAGGGGGTGTCCCCCCTCCCACGGTGAGATCTTTTTGCATTTTGATGTTGCAAATGGTGCAATTTGATGCATGTTTTTGCGCATTTTATCGACGTGAAACAGTCCCACTTGTTTAGGGTTGCAGTATATTTTGATGTAGATTATCATTGAACAATTTGCCTATAAAATGCTATCATTTAAATACGCTTCTTGTATTACTTCTTTTCACTGAATATCATGAACGCGACTGAACCCGAGAGAGTGGAGAGAGCGAGGGGGAGGGGAGGGTGTTCACCCCCTCCTAATTCTTTTCACTGAATATCATGAACGCGAGCGAGCGAGGGGAGCGAGTGAAGGGGGAGGGGAGGGTGTGGGAGGGGGGTGTCCCCCTGCCACGGTGAGAACTTTTTGCATTGTGATGTTGCAAATGGTGCAATTTGATGCATTTTTTGCGTGTTTTAATGAGATGAAACAGTCCCGCTTGTTTAAAGTTGCAGTATAATTTAGTGTAGATTATTATTGAACGATTTGCCTATAAAATGGTATCATTTCTTCTTGTATTAATTCTTACACTGAATATCATGAACACTGTCTGTTCAGCAGTCAAACAGAAAAAGCATGCACACGAGGGTGTAGATAGGGGCATATCCCCTCCCACACGCAGGTGATTTTGCGTTTTCAGTCCTGAAATTCAGCGATCTGTTGCAAATTTTTGGTGCAATACTTTTTCATCGAAGTGATGAAATCACGGAATTTAGCTCTTATTCCGAATGTGCACCATCTGTGTGCATGTATAAAATCTAGTGAGGTATATAGAGGAAGGGGGATTCCTCCCGCTCGCGGAGCTTTTGGGTTTTTAGAATTGAAATAAAGCGATCTGGGTATAGCCACAGTCTATACTTCTATGCATGATGGAAGGGGGGGGGGGGAGGGGCGGGGGAGCAGGGAGAAGGCGTGGGCGAGTGTTATCCCCACCCTTCCCTTCCGATCAAGCTTTTGCCTTTTTAAGGTTGAAATTGAGATATCTCATCTACGCATTTTTGATGGAATCAACATTTGGGAAATCACACACACACACACACACAAAAAAACTGATTGGGGGGGGGGGGGCTGAGGGAGGAAAGGGTCGATTAAAAGGGGGAAATTCCCCTTATACATGAGGGAACCTTGAGTTTTTGGAGTATAAGTGATAAGTCTTGTGCACTCAGAATTATTCATAATTTTTTGTAAATCTAAAAAGTGTACTAAGCTAGGGAAAGAGGCACAGAGGGGGAGGGTTTGGGAGGGGGATCCCCCTCCCAAGCACGAGAGATTTTGCATATTTTGAATTGAAATTCAACGATCTGGTGCACACTTTGAGTGAAATATTCAAAAAATATCTTATTTAATGAAAGGTTGCAAAGGAGACCCGCTTCATGTGCATGCATATACAGTATACACACATTTTTTTTTCCGCCTCCCAAATCCCCGGTCCAAATCTTAGGGGGGGCGATCGCCCCCATCCCCCCCCCCCCCCCCCCCCCCCCCCGGCTACGCCAGTGGCTAGGTATAATGTACAAAGTTGAATATCTTGGAGATTGCATATAGATTTAAGTTTACTTTCGCAGTTTAACTTGTTTTCGAAATATTACACATTGTATATATATATATATATATATATATATATATATATATATGATACTTGTAATCCATGTGTTGGTACCAGTACAGAAAAGATGACGAATTAGGGTGGTAATGCATTTCAGTCCAACAGTGCTATTTAGTCAGACCAAATTTTCGACGAAAACATTCGTCTTTCTTCACAATTGTCATTGTCGATCCTGAGGAAGACGAATGTATCCGTCGAAAATTTGGTCGGAATAAATAGCACTGTTGAACTGAAATGCATTACCACCATACTTCATCATCTATTGTATATATATATATATATACCCCAACCCCCCCCCCCCTCCACCCCAGGCCACAGGATGCCCAAAGGCACCTTAAATATTACCTATAGGTGCGGACGCCTTGGGGCTGGGACCAAATTATTGGGGGCCACTTTTGATTTTTGATCCTCTTTTTGAAAACATATGGTCAAATTTTCAACAAACTTAGTACTGTAGGTGCATTTATTGCTAGTGTCATGAATATATGAACATCATGCCTCCCTGGACCATGGAGGTCCCTATTATAAAGGCTTGTAGATATGGCCCTAGAGGTTCCCAAAGTCTTCCAATTTCCTCTCTCCCAAGTAATAGTCTGTAAGAATGGATGGAAGGTGAACTTGAGATACTCAGTGAGGGCTGGACCCCTGGGTCTTTTATTCAGAAAGTGAGTGAGTGACATGGTACCCTGATATGACAAGAACATTCTCTAAACAAATGTCCAAACTCATGAAACTTTTGTAGAGTAGCTTATGGATATAAGCTACTCTTAATTTGAATAGATAGATATGCAAATTTTCAGTGAAATATAGGTAATTATTCCTGATTGGAACGTTTTCTACAACAGTGACTTTCAGCAGTAAAATTAAGACCATAGACACCACCACTGGGTACCTTTTACAGATAGAGATATAAGCCTGTAGAGGAATTATGACGGCAATTTTGCATTTATTAAATGCAAATATATGCAAAAAATGTATAAAGGGAAGCTTGAAAGTTACTGCTAATATCATAATTGTATTCCTTGACCTAAAAAAACATAGGTTTAGACACCAGAATATATTTTTTTGTGGGTTTTATGTCCAGATATATAGCGACTTATTCCTGAGTGTACTTCATTAATGGTATATGAAAATACGGGCTTGCACAGGCAATATGGTGGCCATTTTGCATATGATTATATGCAAATATATGCAAAAACTATATAAAGGGATGCTTGAAAGTTGCTACAGATAACATAATTGTATTCCTTGACCTAAAAAACATAGGTTTTGAAACCGGAATTTACTTTCTATTGGTTACGTATCCCGAGATATAGGCATACATGTAAACAGGTTGTATGGCAGCCATTTTGAATTTATGCAAATTAGACACTGATCCACCACTCGAATTTTAGGGAACTTTTAATATGTTATTTTAAAAGCTCTTCCGGGTCAAATGCAAGTGGAATCGTTTCTGTTGCAATTAGTTGTGGGTTAACCCACTTTTTGTCGTATTTTGACTGGACTAACATCCCCCTTTTTATTGAAAAGTTAGGACGAGAAACTAATGATCTTTTTTACTTGGCCTGACTGTTAGTTTGTTTGTTTGTTTGTTTGCTCTTGTAGTTGTGAAGGAAACACTGGAGAACCGAGGGGTCCTTGGAGAGGTCAAGGCACGGGTGAGGGCAGAAGTCTTCCACGCCCTCAATGACCCCCTACAGAAGAGGCCCCAGCTGAGCAATGAAAACCTCCTCCTCAATGAACTTATCCGGGAATACTTGGAGTTCAACCAGTACAAATACACATCATCTGTCCTTCTGACAGGTTTGCTGAAATCTTTGTTTGGAAAAGCATAATGAGAGTGAGGTCCTTTTGGAAATATAAATGACATTTGTCAATTTTGCCTACTGTAGAAGCCAGCCATATCTATAACTTCTCATTTGATTTCTCTCCCAGCTTTCTGATTCAGCATTCCTGGTCATAAAGTGGGTATCATTTTGTCTATGGACCTCACACCCTATTAAACTTGGCATGCATACATTAATTTTACTCTGATAAAAATGAGTTTTAGCCCCTCCTAGCAAGGGACATTCTGTAGCATCCCACTTTGTTGCCAATATGATGAAGCGGCATCACACTCAAAGTTTTTGGGGTTGAAGGGACCACTTACATTGTATTGTACAGGGGACAGGTCTGTAATCATGTCTTTATCAATTGGTGCATATTGGGTGTAGTAAGGGTGTGTAAATGGACAGTCTCAGACTTATATTTTAGCATCCGTCCGATGGGCATGGCCTAATGCTACATTTAAAAAGAGAAAGAAACAAAGATTAGAAAAAAGTGAAAAAAAAAAAGTACCATGAACATGAAGCAAGATGGTTTCAACAACAGGTATAGTGAGCCTGGTTTTGAAGACAAACCTTGAGATTAAACCCTGATGGGAGCTGCCAGGAAAACACTCCCTACCAACTACAATGTAGCTGTCATCATTACCCATCGTGCGCTGTGCTCCATTACAAGTACAGTATCATTTATTCCTATTAAATTGTAAAGAGTCTGGACAGCCAACAACTCCACTGGATCGTCAGTTTTTGGCAGAGGAGCTCAACATCGCAGAGGACCGACACAGTGCTAGCATGTAAGTCAAGTGTTGACACTCATTTAGAAATGTATGACCAAACTTCTTCCCATCACATGCCACCACATGACACCACATGCCACCACATGGTTTTTCCACCTTTGCCAGAGTGTCATGTTATGATCTTGCAGATGGCTTACAGTCATTGCATCTATTTTGTCAGTCTTGGCAGGTTCTCGACTTATTTCATAATTTAAAGTAATTTTCCAAGACTTCTAATTTAACTTCTTTGCCTACTTTGTTTGTTTGTTTTGGTTGATTTTTTTTCTTGGTGAGTCTTTATAATATGTCAGTTGAGGTTTCACACACTTGGCGCTGGCTGAAAAACTTTGTTGGCACAGTACAGGTTGAACCTAATATAGAAGTTTTACTTACTGTATATTGTTGGTGTTTTCCACTTGCAAAGGTTGTATCCTTCCTTGAAAGATTGAGGATGTTGTATTCTAAATTCTAAAAACACAGTAAAGCCCAACGTTTATTCCTATGTAGGCCAGAGATTACTCTCAAAGTTGTAATTTTATTATTATTTTAAATCTACTTGGCACCTTTGGGGAAATGTTAGGAAAAAAAAGAGTGCCCATATTTGATATAATCCATTCAAAGATGGTTTAAGTATAATCAATTTTGCAAGTGTTGATAAGCTTCTAATTACTTTGCAAGTAAATTGAGAGTTGGTTCATGGTCCCAGTCAGTTCTGAAGAGATAGTACACTGTTAGGTTACAGAAACAGTCTTCAAAATTAATATTGGCTTAACTTTATAAGGTAAATAATATAAAATCAGGTATATTTGTTTACCTCCGATTGGATTTGAAAAGCACTGTTCCAAAGTTGAAGCGTGCAAAGACTTGCGCTTTTATATGATTTACAGCCATAAACTCTTTGGAGAAAAGCATGCACCATTACATGAACATTAGTACAATGACTGCATATAGATAGACAAGTCAGAACAAGTTGATATCAAGATAATGAGGAACAAACAGGTTTTCTCCAGGAGAGTCATGCCGTTTAATGTTCAACTTATGCAGGGCATTTAAAGTTAGTGTCTTTAGGGATTAACATGATAGTGAAAAAAATGTTTTTTCTTTTGTTGTTGTTGTTAATCAAGCAGTAGTCTCATGCCTGCCTTCTCTTCATACACAGGTTTCAAGGCAAGAATGTTCCTTTAAATGTTCTTGATTATCACTGGTTGCGCACTTTATTGTTTCTCAATTATATAAATTCCGCTTTTTAACGAAGTAAAAATTCGGGCCATAGTGTTATTCACTTTATGTATTTTTATTGCTTATTTGTTCGGTTATAACAAAATTTCGATATAATGAAAGAAAACTGCCGGTCCCGAGGACTTCGTTATGACGAGAGTCCACTGTATTCTGTTTTCTAAAAAATGAACACACACACACAGACACACATGCACATAAGCATTTAGTCAAACTAAACAAGCAAAACATCCTCCCCCCCCCCCTCAAAAAAGAAATAAAGTTTTCATGTGACACAACCCCCCCCCCCCCCCCACAAAAAAAAAAAAAATACTTTGAAGATGTGAATTTTCACTGAAACCTTGAAGTGTTGCTTTCTCCCCGCAGACCTCTGCTGTATGGAATACTTGCCCACTTTCTCCAGGGCAAAGGAAAGGGAATGTCCATTCAGGCGGGGCAGCATCCACCCATCCCAAACCTTTTCAAGTCTCTCCCTGTCCGGACTAACAGCCGTCCTACATCAAAACAAGGTAAGGATGCCACGTTCATACAAACCGTGGATTTGCACATCTTCTAGCTGTACTTCTACAGAAGGCTATAGGTTCAATCCTCGCCTGATGCATTCAACTGGTGCACTTTCTTGAGCACATAGATAAATGGACAAAGTAAAGTATGGCTTGAATGTTTTCATGAATAAACCCTTTGCCTCTGAAATACTGCAATTTACCTTCTAGGATTAATACATGGTGCTCCCAGTGCCCAGTGATGATAGTTTAAAGGGATCGTACAGTTTTGGTTGAGACCTAATTTCAGGTTTCTAACATTTTTTGGTGAGATAATGAGGAACCTTTTATGAACTATGAAAGAGCATGTAATTCTGTGAGGAATTCAACTTTTATATGATGAAAATTGGTTTTGTAATGGCTGAGATATCCAAAAAAGAATGATTCTAATAAAGTGTTGGACCCACACTTTATTACAATCGCTTTGTTTTACTTTGTTTCGGGATGTTTCAGTCATTCCAAACCCGATTTTCATCAAATAAACTTTGAATTCCTCTTAAAATGGTATGCTCTGTACTATATCTAAGTATTTTCTTGGTATCATGCAAAAAGTTAAAAGCCCAATTCTCATCTTCACCAATACTGTACCCTCCCTTTTAATTCTATGTAATGTTATACATACATTCCTTATATAAATCTTGGTATCATCAGAACACCTCTTCAAGGTAAGCTTAGGACTGTTTTGAGTACCACTATTTATGTCATGTTTGTAAAAAACTATTAAAAGTAATCAACAGACTGTAGTGAAGAGATCCCTGCATAATATTGATGGGGGATTTCATTTACAGCTGTAGTTGTCCACAGCTGTAGGTTGCTTAGGTCTAACCTTTTAAAAGATCATGTTATTTTCTTTAATTAGAATTTCTCTTCACAGACCACAGTTACTCTTACAGTTCTATATACCTTTCAAAGTGATTGAGATCATGGGCGGTCATAAACCTTTCCCAACCCATCAATAAGCTGGATGTGTTGCTCGATGACATGGCATTTGCTCCTAGGACAATTGCTCTGGTCTTATTTTCCCCAAGGACTTAAGGTTACGATTGGAGTTTTAATAGGATTTCAGGTTTAGTTTGATGTGAGGATCAGGATTAGGGTTAAGGATTATGTTATGTTTGCGAGTAGAAACCATGTTTGGAAGCAATTATTGCAGGAGCAAATGGCATGGAATCGTATTGCTCATCCAACTGTTAGTAGGTGGTCATTAAGTTCTGAGCGGAGATTAATGACTTGACTGTATTTGTGTTAGCATTTAAGTTGCTGAGACCTTGCTGTAGCCTCCTGCACAGCAGCCGGAAATCAAAGGACTTCCGCTGGTTTAGGAGGCAAGGATGACCCCATACATATGGTGCTAGTATTTCACAACTGCGTACTGGTATTCTCTTCTCTCTGTCACAGATCTGCCATCACACTCTGATGTGCGCGTAGGGGAGCCCTTCACCATTCACAGCACGGGGAGATGACAGTCTCCCAGGGTTACCGTGTGTGATGTTTAAAGGACAAAATCCGCTTGAACCCGGAATCAAGGATGCCCCAGGTCAACTGGTCTTTCAGACACCGCAGTGCCCAAGTCCCCACGACTGTCCCTGGGGGAAGGGATGGGGTCAGTTTTGCTGAGGCCTGACTGCTAGCATGCCCAGAGTTTGTGAAAATAAAAACATTGCATGCTGTACCACATTCAATTTATCCTTTCACAACTTGCAGGAATATGTGGTGCTGGATGCATGATAGTTCTTCCCCCCAAGCAACCAAAATATACTAGCAAAATCTACAAGAAAACTAGGAAATTTATCTTATGACCTGCATTTGGCTACTTCTTTCAACAACAAAAAAGAAAGAAAAAAGGATTTCATTGTGTTTCTTTCAAACAGCATCTCATGCTCTGTCCGTGACAAAAGGAAAAAAAAAAGATAGAAAGAAATATCTGTGAAGTCTAAGAAGACATGGGCCTATAAAGCTTGTGCAGTTTAACACAAGAAATAAAACAAAGCCCCAAGAATGTATCGCGGAAAATCCACCCAGCTTGTATGGATGAACCCATATGTTCTAATACTTTTGATGATATAAAAAATAATCCAGCAGGCTTTTCAGAATGTGTTGCTGAGTATTTAGAGGGGTTGGAGTAGTAAGATGCTTTAATGTAGAGAGGGAATGGCTTCGACTCTCATGCCAGTAGTACAGCCTCAGTAGTTTACAGGTGATCACTTTGCGAGTGATTTCTTCTTAACTTGTTTTCATGACACTGAAATGTGTTATGTTGAATTAAGAATGTTTGTATATGAGTATAGAGAGTGTTGTGTGATAAATTAGATATCGAATTGAAGTGCAGACTTCAGAGTATTTAGCTGGGTATCACATAAGATCTGACGTGTACCTTTGTTGAATCGACAAGGCATATCTTACATTAATGAACAAAATGTGGCCACAAGTTGGCAATGAGAAATCAAAATAGAAGAAAGTACAGTATCATATCATTTTCGTATTTTCAGTTTTCTTTCCTGAATGCATGAAGCTGTCAGCATTTTCCAGTCTCCCAAAATGGCACATTATCAGTGTTAAGAGTGTTCATGGCAACACAGAAAAAAAACATACTGGTAAAATATTTCTCAAATAGTTATGAAGGGCAGATATGGTGTCTTTTTTTTTTCTCTCTCTCTCTCTCTCTCAAACAAATTCAGATTTGTCCCATCGTAAATGTATATTCGCACAATAATGGTTAAACGTGTGTTTGTTGTGAGTGAGATTTGGCACTGAAAATACATGAAAAAGTATTTAAAAAAATAACAGCTAGTCGACGTTCAGTTAACAGAGAATCCTCACCTGTTAATCAATGGCGGGATAATCTAGGTCCTACTGCCTACTGTACGAGCTGAAATTTTTGTGTACAGATATTTTCGCGAATTGCTACTTGGAGGACATTTTTGCGTGTTGTTAATTTTGCGGTTGCGAGGGTGTAACTGAACTTGGTTATTTGCGCGTTGTTATTTTCGCTTGTTGTTATTTTGGTGGTTCAAAGGCGATTCGCGACAAAGGCGATTCGCAAAATTCACGAAAATAAAACCACCGCGAAAATTTCAGTTCGTACAGTTTTATGTATAATGCTAACTTCATTTGTATCAATACACTTGTAATTTCACTCACTGTGACTGAACCAGATGCTTTCTAGTCAAAATGATGCCCTTTTGTTCCAAGTTTAAATGATAACATAGTCACGGAGTCAGCAATTATTATGAACTCAATTTTCGTCACATCAGTAGCCACAGCAAAAAAAAGAAAAAAAAAAAAAAAAAACCAAATCGATAATGTCACAATCTTTGGATTTAGCTCAGTGCTGGTTAAACACAAAATACTTTTGTTCAAGTCTTTGGTCAGTGGATTAGAACCAGGTAGGCCCTACCAGCATAGAATAACCCTTGTGTTCACAGATACCTGTACTCAGGTTTCCTGGCAACAAATGACTATGATTTCATGCTTTGTTACTCTCTATTGTTACAAAAAACTACTCTAAGGGGGTCTTGCTATTCGAAAGAAAAGAAATAAACTGGATGGAGAGTTCTCTACTGTAAAGTTTTATGACCCACAGTGGGAATGGGGTGACTTTCTCATGAAGATTTAGTACGTGACTGGACTCTCCACGCAATTATCTCATAGCATTCTCTCATTGCTGCATAATACATGTACATTGTATGTCTTAAGAACACATTGTTGTAACTTTATATTACATTGTATGCTTGATCGATTCTCTGTGTACAGTGTCATCAATCACATTCCCGAGACGTAGTCCTCCTGAGTTTTGTCACACGCTTGTATTTTACAAAATGAGAGCAAGAAAGACAGTGGCACACACACACAAATATCCTTTTGACATGAAGACCCTTTTGGTTTTCAAACTGTGAACTGCAAAACACAGTACACATGGGAATCCCAGCCCGGTATCATTACAAATGTACACTTATTTAGTTCTTTGCTTCAGACAAGGAATCACTTCAAATAAATAGAGGATTGATGTGGACTATTAAAAGAGCAATATACATATTCAAACCAAAAAGTATGAGCAAATCTTACACACAAACCTAGATGTAAACTGCACATTGACAAAGAATGGAACCTGCCAAACAACTCGGCAGAATTATGTCGAGAAAAAGCAAGTAGTTACAGTGCACAAGATGGCCCTGTGGCTTCGGGTCTTTAAGCAAAAAGCCACTGGTTCCAATGCTATGCAACACTTACTTGCCCGACACATTGCCATGGGACACTACTTCATGCCTGGACAGTCCAGACCCAGATATAGCCACTGGACCTAATCAAATTTGCATTAGGGTTGTGAGTCGGACAGCTGAATGATGACACAGCTGCCTCATGTTGGTCTTAGTCCAGCATGTTTGAATCTTGGTCCAATGTCAACATGTTGCCATTTCATCTGCCACTACATTTTCCTGACCAATGTATTCAGCACTACTCTTGTTCTGTTCTGTTGTTCTTGTTGTTGTTTTCAATCTTTATTTCTAAATTTCTTTTATTCTCATTGCAATAAAATTGTTGATACATCGTATTTTCAAAGTTTTTGCTGTGTTTGTCACTTGTCGTACAACAATTTTGTTTCCTTTTTGCTGTGTCTGACACAGCAAAAAACAAAACAAAAAAATGAAATTGAACCATACATAAACATGTACCATGACTATGGTACAATATCTCAATGCATTTGATCACTCCTCCTTTCCCTCTGTTTGCCCGTCTCTCTGTCTCTCTGTCTCTCTCTCTGTTTCTCTCTCTGATTTCTTGTCTCACCATAGGATGGGAGGCACAAACTGTCACATGACAAGAAATTCTTTACTGCTCACCCAGTATATTTGTGTAAAATGGCCATAAAAAAGTTTATTCTAATATTATTTCCCAAACTTTGAAAGCTCCAAATTACAAACATAATGTCATCACATAATGAATTTATATGAAATAGAGTGTATAAGTGATAAAGTTTCATACTTAGGAACATACAAACACACAAGGAATTTGTGACAAGTGCTAGACATCTTTCATATCAACTGAAGTAATTTCCTTTGTTTCAGGCATGGATTAAAGTTTGACGCACATTTCAGCTGGTGACAACTTACTAAAAATAAATACATGTACACTGTGGATGAATGCATTATTAAAACACAGCAAGGATTTCCTACCCCATGGTCTGCAATTTAGGACTACAATGTAATTCCAAATGCAGTTTAATGTAACACTTTCCCAGTCTTGTTCATATCAACTTTGGTAACCAAATATTTGCTATTTGTTGTCCTGTAACCAAACATTTGTTCAGCTGTTACCTGCTGCCAAGATTTAATTATGAAAAATCAGTCATTCAAAAAACTGATATAACAAGGAGCAGTCAGTGAGCAGCCATGTATAGTTTTCAAGCTCTGTGGTTGACACTCCTGGTTTTGATGACAAAGGATACACACAAATGATATTTACGAGAACCTAGTTTAGGTACATGGTTTAAACACTGGATTTCATATCTTGGAGTACTTTATTATCTATTTATGTTTGTTGGCTTTCTTTTTTTTAGGTTAACGATGGAGATTTATTGGTTCTCAGTGCAGTTGACACAGTATGATTTATCAGGCTGGAGATGACAATACCATACAATGTACACATGTAAAAGATTTATTGTGCTGGAAAAACAATCATGTTTACTTATCAGCAAGTGTGAGTCCATGCAGATACAGTTTCACCTCAAAACACATTCTGCATGAACCTGCTTCAGAGGCAACGAATGAAATAAATATTGCTGTATGTTCAAAGTGCAGACTACACACAAACTAGACATAATGAAAAAAGTATGTCATTACACAGAGAAGATGGGGTCAGCAGAATATCATATGCCAACATTCAGCACTACACAGAATCCATTATATCTCATTGGTACACTATGACTGCATACATGTACCTTTAGCATTTCATGTCCTCGTTGGCAAGTTTCTGTCAAGATAAATACATTTTAATTTCAAAGTCACTTGAAAAGCACTCAGAGAGCGCAGACCTCTGCCAAGCAGCTCACTTCTACCCATACATGCATGCTGAAAATCACCGTTTTCCCAATCGAAGCCCTTCTGTTGTGTCTAAGAGTGCAGAGGCTACCTCATCAGCACAGCAGCATACTGAACGTAGCACCTTGAGCATGCACTCGGTGCAGTTAATATGCACACCTCAAATATGCGAAGATTGACCTCCCTCATTTGTTGGTCCTACATTTGCCTATGATAATCCTTCAAAAAAGTAGGAAAAAGTATCTTGTATGCCTATAATGATGATGATGATGATGATACTACTGTACAGTACTACTACTACTACATGTACTACTACCTAGTGAGACTCTCATTAAGTGCTCACTCTACCTAAAAAGATACTGGTACTTGTAGAGCTGTAGAAACAGATTACACTACAACTGAGTATGTATTATAGAAGATATAAGGACACTTTAATATCTGGATCACTCCTAACATTTAATTACATGTATGTGTTCCTTGTGTCATCATCAACTTTTTTCTGTGAGTTTCATTCAAAACCATACACGACTTTTTGAGTTATTTTGCAAGCAGATGAACAGACAAACTAACATTGACAAAAAACATAACCTTGGCAGAGGTAAAAGTACAAACATTATGGGAAGTTATGTGCACAAATATTGCGCACATCATAAAAGTACTGTTACTTCTAACAATGTATGTTTAAAACAGGCTTCAGTGATGTTTTGTTGAATGCATGATACAAGTAGACAATCTGAGGAATCAGTACACCTGTTCTGTTTTTTCAACAATTACATGTAGTGAACCATCATTACATGCAACATAACTGGCATGCAGTGTATACAAACTTGAAATATAAATGGTTGTATTGAACATGCTGGTCTATCATACAACTTCAGGTGTAGGCTGATTTACATTGTAATACATATTAAACAAAATTACAATACATGCTTCAGATGTCTTGTTAATTCAATGTTAGGCACATCTTGACTGAATAATATACACGTACTTGCATACAATCAATACGCCTATTTCAGTTCAATGCAGCTCATGTAATGTTAAATTACACTTTGTTTCAAATATAAAGTGATGATCCCAAAAGGCACTATCAAATATAGTACTCCGTATAATCTACGCAACTTAGCTGAAACACAACCTCGGTAATCATAATTGATTAGTCATTAGGATTTAAACCTCCTACATGTACATGTACCGGTATTGCTGTGTTCCCCTTAGTTTCAATACTTTGATGCTGCAACCAGTAGTACATTGTACATGTACCTCATAAAGCATTATGGTTTTATACTGCAAGCATTGTGTGCAACATAAAACCTGAGGGTTTGTTATGGAGAATACCGTATCTTTGCACCACATCAAGATATCTTTTTAGATCACAGCTTCACACTCGCCCTAGTTTTACAGGGAGTTCAAACACTCACATTTGGATACAGCTTTGCCCATTCTTCGTCTTACATTATACAATTTGTAATTGCAGACCTAATCATTGATGGTCATTCCTGGTTTCCTTCTGCTCCAACTTCCTCCACGTCTTACAGATGTAACCCAGCATCACAAAACCTACAAAACATTGCACAGGTTCATAATCCATTATTCATGCCTAAAAATATGCAATATTGGTACTGTAATAACTTAGCTGGTCTTGGGTTGTTTGTATGTGTTTTCTGACAGAGTTTACCTCTTTCAATTGAATTCTATTTAAGTTTGGAAGCATGTAATATAAATTAAGAGACCAGGTAGTGTGCGGAATCTGAGTGCGAAGGCTGGCCTATTTCAGATATATTTGAGAATCCCACAACAAAGCGTTGACAGCTTTATCACAGACACAGAACCAGAGAACTTGACTGGAGTTGACTATATTACCGATGAGTGTACACTTCAATGCCAATGTACCCAGGTGGGCAGGGAATGAAGATCTTTGAACAATTAAATTGGTGGTTAACCCGTATTTCCCCACGCTACTGTTTCTAAGTACAGTATTTCTTTTACATGTACTTTTAACAATTTGTGTGCTGTAAGTATTGAGTGCCGCAAAAAATCTCATGGCATTGTACACATTGGTGTCAAACACGTCTGGCATGGAAAGCATTTGTGGTTTCATCGATCTTTTTTTTGGTCTCAAGTTCGTCTTCTCCATTCTCAAACCATAGGGTGTGGGATGTTATTGATGTACGCATGAAAACCATACGGGGTCGAGCTGTGCATAACAGTTTGCAGTAGCTTCAACAGTTCAACTATATTACCAAAGATTCTACACTCCATACAATGATCAACTCTCCTGATATTACAAGGCTGCTGGTGAAATGAGTGGCTGCCAACCGCTAGCGTTGAGTGGGTATAGATCAAACAAGCATTCGTCTTTTGCAAAGGCAGCTCGCAATAAGTTGTGAAAGTGCACAGTCACAGCGAGTGCGATGACCTGCAAGTGGATCTAGCTGAGCGAGCTGTGTGCAAGTCTACCACTGGCTGTGACCAGGGATGTGACACGAAAACTTGCTGTGCACAGTCTTTTGGAAATCGAAATAATGATTAACCTGCCGATGGTTTGGTGTAGCTATTGATGCAGTTTTAATAATGCACAGCACCAATTGTTAGGTTTACTCACATTTCATTACAGAAATTCCTTCTTTCTTGTTTGGGCCTGTCTTGGTCCTACACAAACATATTGGGAAAGTACATCTCTCCTTGAAACTTTCCCCGCTCAATGCTAGTTGGAGCACTCCATAAAAATCCCACAATACCAAGCAGCAGTGTTTCACTTTTTGACTGAGAGTTGACCATTTTATGTAGTGTGTAGGATCTTAAATATTACCAATGAGCGTACAAAGTCCTATGGGTAAATTCAATGACCCTTTATACTGATTGTTGTGGAGTTCCAAATGACTTCATCGTTCAACATATTAATGAAGGGTGACTTGCACTTAAATAGATTCATAACTTCAAAGCCCCTTCAATGAAAAATCTACATGCAGCTTTCCTACTGTGTATTGAACACTTGTACTTTTAATCATAAATAGCATCATTTACATTACTCTCAGTTTTATTGGTCCATTTTCATCATGGACAGTAAGAGTTGTCATTAAGCTGCATGAGGGTCATGAAATATTCAGAAAGTGCCCTCCCCCCCCCCAAAAAAAAAAAAAAAAAATAAATAAATAAATAAATAAAAAATAAGTGATTTGTACTTGAGAGTTACTGCTATCAGTCTGTCTGCATTTTATACTACATGTTTCAAGCACATTGCACAGAAGATCACTGACTAGCTGTGAGATAATCTTGGACAACTAGACACATCAGCTGCATGTTATTGACTACCAATATGTAACCTACAATGTACCGGCACAGGAGAAAATATGTTGTGCATGCATCATGAAACTTGCGCCATGACATTATCTCACCATTGATCAACATGGCAAAAGTGGCAGTTTTGAAAGTGCATGCAAGCATGATAAGACTGGTTGATTCCTTCCTCTCCTATACATTGTAGTGTGTAATGTATTATTGGGGAGAAGGGGTCACTCTCTAAATAACTTCTACAAATCTGCTTATTATGTTTAAAAAAAAAAGCAAAAAAGCATCAAAAGGGTCTATTTTTTACAGAAATGCTTTGTTGATGTTCTCCCTAAACGGGATGTATTTATTTTTTTGTTTTTGTTTTTGCTAAGTCAGGTGATACCCTGTTTGCCTCTTTAGAATAGTTTTTTTTTTTTCCTTTTCTTTTTTTCAAAACATCATGTATAGGATTTCAATGATTTGCAACATTTTCTTTTCACTGCCCTCATGAAGACACAAGAGAAAATTCTCCTTCAAACGATATGGTAGACCCACTCCTGAAACTGGCATGGCGTCCTCTCCAACATCAGTCAACTAGTGCAGAAACCAGCAACCACTGGGTTCTCCCTTCACCACAGCCATTATCCACTACATAGACTCGATCCTGTTCTACCCCAGCTCTGTCCTTTGTCTGAGGTCAGAGGCACTGACCTCTCTAACCAGCTCAATTGACCATCAACCACCTCCCACTGGCCAGTAATGTGCCGAGAAATTAAATGACCCTCCACCCTTTATAGAGTGTCCAGTGAGTGGCTCCGGACTCCATTTCACCTTAAATTTAGTTTCACCTTCATCTGCAAGAAAAACAAACAAATAAAACAGATGACAATGACTGAAAAGATGACAAATACACATCATTAAGTGACAAAATTCAAGCTCCAACTGACTTTTACATGACTGCAGTGTAAACACGAACTTGCGCATGCATTCAATAATTTAGTGAATCTTGCCTCTCGCAAAATTTGCAAAATGGAAAATGTATGTAAACATTTCAGGTTTAATACAATAATTTGTTTCATAAAATGATGGTGTGAGAGTTGATAGGTGTGTGTGAGAGTGTAGGTGTGTATCTAGCCTGTCAAATCCCCTTTAGTGAATCGGTGGCAAACGTCCTTTGCTTGGCAGCTCACATGTGTCATCAAGTATCCCAATGATTTCATCTGCTCTAGGCCTGAAAGACCACAATGATGTGAATAATTTATCGATAGACGCAGGTATCCACGGGATATCATTTTACAGTATTTTCAAACAATTATTTATCAACTTGTCATTCGTTTACATATCTGGGCAATATTTGCAGGCTGTATATATCCTGCATATACATGTTAAGCCAGCAGTTTATGCATTTTTTTTTACTTGCATTAGCTATTGGTATTACATTGTCATGCTTTCTTGTCTTCTCTACAGTTTTATGTAGATTTGTTGTTGTTGGGGGAGGGGAAAAATACAATTTTAGAAGTACGCATGTCTGTATTTCATGATTGTGAAGTAAACTCTTGTGCTTTAATGCCTATTTTATGTCTTACAGTAGTACCATGCATGACTTGCTTAGATAATACGAAGTATAATTGAGAGCTGAAATGATAAATGTACCATGCAAAATTGCAAGTGTATTCGACTGGCTTCATAGTTTCCCACGTTGACTGATTCTTGCCACACATTTGCTGCCTGTGTGGTGATACATTGTACTTTGGGATCACTGGAGCAAAGATAGGCAACAATGTGTATTTTCATATATCAGGATTTGTTTTCCTGACTCAGATTGCTTCTTTGACCTTCCTTGGCTAATAGAGGATTTCAGAGTCAATTATGTGGGCACCATTTAGCTTGAGAAAATCCTCAGTAGTGGATGAAAGCTCACCAGTCAAATACAAAAGGTTGGTTGAAGCTTTGAAGTTGTTGCGATATACAATTGTATCTTTCCCCAACTGACAAGAGCTTTCTGTATCAGTCTTCCCATGGCATCAATAGAATGTGCCTGCATTTCTGTTATGACATCACTGTAAAACAATTGTTGCAGCTGAGTTTTGGAACTATAGCTACAGTTAGTGCAATAAAGACCGATGTTAACACACAATGACATCTAAATCTTCCCCAATTCTGGAATGCTATTGCATGGACATTATTAAATTTTTATTAAAGCTGTTCTGGACATTGCAAGGTCATGGGTAACATCGAGTACATGTTGTAACAAAATTAAATGTGTCCCACTGTTCATCGTCTGTTTGTGTTTTTCCCCCTCCTTTCATCTATTCCACGACAGTAAATTTAAATGGACATGCCAAGTGCTGTGCATGTATCAATGAATCAGTGATAATGATGAAGACAAATAACACAAGAAAGGGGAAAGCCAGGCTAAGGAAGAGTTTTATATGTTACTTTTTTTTTTCCCATTACAAACATATGCCAATGAAAATAGCCATTGCAAGGCTATGGTTTCTGTGAAAAGGAAACCAAGAAAGCATTAGTTGCATTTACGTGTATGTGTGGAATCAGGTGGGTACAGAAGTTCCATGCGTGACTTTTGTCACTGCATTCTAACAATGCACTGGTACATGTAAATTGCTTTCTGCTTCTAAATCATCAGGCGCACTGTATCAATGATACGTGTAGTAAAGCATAGGTTTCCAACTTGTTGAGAACGAGTCTCGAGTATGCTCGGGCACGGGTCTATGTTGTAGCAAAATCAGTCCATCCTGAACGGATTAATATCCATCAGGAAGAGTACCAATCCTCAAATCTTTAGAACCCTTAGTCTTTTCTATTCTTTCGTTTTTATGCATGCAATGGCAGGAAGCAGTGCATCACAACTCTCTTTGGATACCAGATGTACAAGACAGCATCCTTTCAGTTTGGTGGGCATCTACAGAAAGGGACATACAAGTCCCAGTGGCGGATCCAGGGGGGAGCGCACCGGGCGCGTGCCTCTCCTTTATTTTTAGTTAAAACAAAAGAAATAAAATGAAAAAATGGGGTTCGTGCATCCCCCTGGCCCTTTAATTTTGTAAAGGCGCCCCTTGTTTATGGAATTCCTGGATCCACCCCCGAGTCCTGTACCTCCACACAAACGTACCTCCACACAAACTTACCTCCTCATAGACGGTCCATGTCAGTGCGGCCATTAAAGCTCTTCTGAGGCACCGTGGCACCATGCCGGTAAACATACCTCTCACCCCAGATCGCTGTCGGAGGAGACATGAACAGAATGAAGCGTAGATTAACTTTGACACATGCAAATGTACACTTATAAAATACACTCCCTTGGATATGAAAAGCCAATTCCCATCCCCTCCCCTTTGTAGACCAACAACCTAATGTGAAAGGAAGTTGACCATTGATGACCAGGCAGTGATACACTTGTAATTCAGTTACTGAGTATAAATCCACTCTAAATGCCTTGACTGGTTAGATCCGTTACTTTCTCTTCTCACTGGAGCTTCAACTGATGCAATATACTGTAAAACATGATATATTCGCGGCACGAAATTTTCGCGAATTGGAGCCGACGGCCTTTTTCGTGGCATGAAATTTTCGCGAATTGCCACTGGCGTTCAATGCACATAGTGCAGACAAGAAATTTCGCGCGCATTTTAATTTCGCGAAATCTCGCGAAATTCGCGAAATTAAAATGCACGCGAACATTCCTCGTTTTTCAGTAGTATAGTAAGTATATAAATGAAGAAACAAAAAAGCAATTAAAAAAAACAACTAAATTCCAGTTGAAAAAAAAAAAGCAACTAAATTCCAGTTGCAATTTCTTCACTGTCATCAATACATCATGCTACACAAGGTACAATTCAAATCCAGTTGAACAACCAAGCTATGAAACAACTGAAGCAGTGTAATTTTGCTTGTGCAAAAAAGGTCTGTGTTGTTCCTGCTCTCAAATGCATCCTGTGAAGTACAATGTACAACTTTGTAAACACATTAGCACATATTACACACAAGTGTGATACTGAGATCATGGTCTAAACATAGCGTGTGAGAGGCGCTGATTTCATAATGCTGATGCACTGTTCAGCTCATTGTTGTAACAAAATTTTTCTTCCTTAAAGCACTAGAAATGACTGCCAACCATTTATTGGTAACACTGTGTATGGCACTAAAACAACCAAACAACCAAACAAACATACAAATAATTCCACAAAATGGCAGATTTCTACTTAGTACCCCAGACGAATACCAATAACTGCATTGTTTATTTTAAGAATTGTTAATCCAATCGAACATCAATGGATCTAAGGAATCTTGACATGCCACAGTAAGAGAGAAGCCAGCATACCATCACAATCTGCCGTACGGTCGGTAGAAAGCTTTGGTACTGGGCCGGTTTCAGCTGCATACTCGTCTTCACCACATCAAAGGGCTGGGTGACGGCTGATGCAAGAACACCAGCCACAATGCCACAGCTGAAGTGAACTGGAGCCGTCATCTGACTTGAGACTAGTGGGTGGGAAGAACGATGTGCCAGATAAAGACAGTTACCACTTGTTTTCGATCCAATTTCTACCTTATACATTCATGTGTCAGCTCTACATTTGTGGGAGGAAAATGTTAATCACTATTCCTACCTTACTGTGACTTCAGCATTGAGGTCAAGCAACATTTTAAGCCCTGTGGTTATTGGAAACCCACAGGAAACCCCTTGTACATGGCATTTGTTTGATCTAATTTGATTTGATTTGATTGACTGGCAGGTTCCTGTATTATTGTTAGGTTAGTTATTTTAGACTTGATAACAAGAAAAAGACAAACAAACAAAAAGCCATATGCCTACTACAAATGTATATTGGAAATGTAACATTGCAGATGTTTTATTTGTAAAATGTGTTGAGCAAAGCACAATGAAAAATAAAACTGAGATCCCACTGGTACAGCCCTGTCACTTGTGGACAGCAACAGGGCTGTGTATACGTATGTACCTGATGACGTGAGCTGCTTGGCCTGAGAGTAGAAGGCCAGGTAAAGGCCAGAGAAAGGAGCATCACGCAGCAAGGTAGCCAGCAATCCACTATACAGACCTGGGAGGGGACAAACAACATTGAAAACTGGCTAAAGAATTACCAAGAAATTGACTCCTTGCACTTTCTAAATAAAACAACCAAGGCAATCTTCCCCCTCCCCCCTCCCCCCTCCCCCCCCCAAAAAAAAAAAAAACCCTGCCTGAGGATCATTGGTATAGTCTGAAAAAGAATCCCCTAGTAGAGGTCACATGGACAGCACCTCAACAAGTATAACAGAATGTTCTACATGTATGTCACTGCCATTTTTCCAACTGAAGACTATATTGTATGACATGCAAGTTGGTAGTAAGGCTTAACTGGCAAGCACACATACTGGTACAAATTGTACCTACGTAACTGTCATCCTGCTTTAACAACATGCATCTACTTCTAACTTTAGTAATAACAATGACAACATTGTATACAGGCAGACTCTAGCATTTGTTGCTCATTCTGCACAATCTTGTTCAATGGGCATTTGTTTCAGATCATTTTAGAATATAAAGCTGATCTATACAACATTCATTTGACCTGATGTTGTTGAATAAGAAGCCACGCTATGCTATTAAATCAGTCAATTACATTGTACTGGTACTAAATATTAGAATTTATGATATCAAATTCAAGTAGAAAGACGATCATCTCACCTTTGAATCCTTCTTGACTGTGAATTGTCCTCAATGCCCCAGCTACACTCTTGTATCTGTAAGATTTACTCTGAAAGGCAAAGATTTTCATATAGGAATAAACTGATGTTTACACTGCGGTTTTGTCTCTGTAAGAGGTATTATAAACTTCCATTTACTTACACAAATAAATACAACTACTACTTAAAACAAAACAAAAAAGTTTCCAGTAATTATACGGTACCATGTACATAATCGAACTGCTCCAGAATGTGTAGATGAGATAAAGAAACTTGTTTACAGCCCAATAGTCTGTGCATGGAAGGACCATACCAAAAGGATATATTGCTTTCGTTCAGGATTAAACATCTTGATCATGTCCAGAACTTGGCCTCTCTAACAGCATACTTGAAGAGATCAGACTTGACGGCAGCTCATTTTTATAATATTCATAATTACAACAGAAAAAGCTGTCCCCCTTTTTCTCACTTTTATAATTTAGTGTATTTCCCCCATTGAAAGAGGTTTTGAATAATTAGAAGTCAATTTGACATTTGAAATAAAATGTAGTGCTCATCAAATGCTGAAGAAAAAGATAGTGACAATAAATACGAATCAGGATCACACAGCAAAATCAAAGTACATATTGTAGTTTGCAGGTAACTATCACGATGTCGTACACAACTCAATTGGTGCCTCGTGCCTGTATCAATCATTTCCAATGTGTTTGAATACAATATGTGACCGTTCACCACAAAACGAACAAAAAGTAGCACTCCTTGATTTCATGTGAGGACTCAAGAAAGGTGAAATGGGTCAACCAAGTCAATTTTGACTTTTCCATATTTTCTGAAAAAGCTATTCTTCTTCTACATTATTCTTGAGTTTGGGATCATAAAATGAATGGGAAAGTGCATTTTCAGTAGTTTTTCAACAACCCTTTTTTTTGTAGAGTAATGAGATCAGGTATGTCTTAGAGGCCCCTTTTCATTTCTTGATAATCCTTTGCAAACTCTTCACTTTCAAGTCTGATTACTTTTGAAAGGATAACACTACTGCTTTGAAAGTTGGCATAGACCATGGACAGAATATTTTAATAGAGTGTGCTCAATTTCAATTCAATCTGATAATCCCTTCATTGTTGTTGCTCCAGTGGTTTACATCCTGTTTTTTGTCCCATTCATCACACAGCTAGCACGGTTTGGTAAAGATTAAACGCTTGAATAGACAGATAGACCTTGTGCTTCAGAGCCTCTTTTCTCGGTTCGCACTTTTCCAGAGTGAGCGCTTTCTTTCCAATATTTAGATAGGTTAGGAGCGTCCATTTGAATTGCATTATACATCACTCTAAAGATTAGAGTAATGCTCTCTAGAGTAATCTGTCCTTAACTAAAAATCAATGTTTGGCAACTTTTTGTTTCTTCTGTGGTGCAGGGTCACATATATTCACATAAATATGTGTGGCGCTCCGACGAAATGAGTCATAAGTCGCACGGGGAGTTTTCCCGTAATGAGCGGAAAATGAAGGGGAAGCACTGCTCTGGTCGAAATTTTTTTATTACGGATTTTGATTCCTTGATGTTTTATCTGTTTGTACAGAAAATTTCAGCGTGTAAGAATGAGTACAAGTGTCCCAAATCACAGTTTTTCTGAGACAATCTTTTTCGGTTACATTTTTTCGAACGCTCGCCTTTGCGTTGCGTTTCGCACCTATTGTTCTTGCCCGATCGAGACTCCGCCTCCGTTGCTAGGGTGTATGCTAATGAGGCATTGCTCTTGACCCCATTGAAGACAAAACAAAGCATGATGCGCGCGGCGGCGTCGGTGGCCAAGCGGCGAGGGCTTTAGAATATTACGCAATAATAGTGAGCTGACCAAGGCTATCGATTGCATGACCAGCGAGTTTCGTTTTATACATGCCCTCCATTTCATGAAGTGGTGATTGATGTGACGCACAAATCGCGCTGAAAAAAATAATTCCATCGAACGATCACGCAAAATTTATGATACTTTATCTATGAGCCAATACAATGATCATATATCGAACTTGAAACCTCTTTATGCGAGTGTGTACTTTTACAATGGTTTTTAATTGGCCTCATTAATGAATTCATTCAAATAATCATAACTTTCTTTCCCTGGTATGTGACTTGCTGTTTAAAGTTCATCTCTGGAGATATAGTAGGGCCTAAGTTGTCAATTAAATGTATTATCGTTTTTATAAAGTCGACAATTTGTGTGATAATTCGCCAAATGTATGTAATGTGTACTATTATTTCCCTGGTTAATAAAACTTATTGCCCTATTTCTTATGATGGTTTGGGCCGTGACGGCATGGAGAGAAATCGGAAGACAAACATTATTAATGCCCAAATAGGTCGTGTTCCCTTTTGAGGATATTCTGACTCTTGTCATCTGTGTATTTTTTAGAAGTAGGACCTAATTGAGAAAGGGACAGAAAGCTGTGTCGCTACTCAAAAGCGTGTTTTTTCATTTTGTTTTGTTTTTTGATCAGAATGTGTGTAATGATAGCTGTTTGTCGTGTATTGCGTGTAGCTGACATGTGAGAGGTCAAGTCTGCAAAGAATTTGGCTAACAGCTTTGCGAAGTAGCAGCGCTAATTGCCCATTGAATTGCGTATTCTGAGGAATTTCGAATGAAAGAACTCGGACGACACTGTTCACGCCTTGTATCCGAATAAACCCCGCATCAACGAAGCCTTAAACAATGAAAGGTAAACTTCCTGCTATCAAGGGGTGGATAATCACGCAACCAGTATTCTTTCGTCGCCATTGATAGCAGAATCAGTGACGGAATGGAGTAACAGTGTTGGAGGATCGGCATTATGTCTGCTAATTTGCAAAAGAATTTTTCAGTCCCCTTTTGTCTTCAGAACCACAGTCAGGGACGCTAACTTACTCTATCTCCTACAAGCTGTCGTTACTATCTTAAAACGTGAATTTTATGAAAGGTTAAAAGTGATCGCGGAATCAGTTCTTCTGCGTGACACATGCAGGCTTTTATAATAGCATACCAAGCTTAAATCGTTTACCTGTATCAAAGGGCAGGGATACACACTTATCGCAATCATCCGGATTTGAGAGTGATACACCGTCTACTAATTTTCTTCATCTTTCCCCCAACAAAGACCATGGTAATTCAAAACAGACAAACAAACAAACTAACTAACTAACAAACCAGCAGTTGCATTATATCAGAACGTATACAATTTTTTGTGTTTCATGTATGTATCATCTCTTGATGTATAGTAGCGTATCCGGGCACTTACCCCCTGGGCAACTACCCTCCTGATAATTACCACCCGGATAATTACCCCCAGGTCTATTCCCCCTTAGGGCAACAACCCCCCCCCCCCCCCCCCCCCCCCCCCCGGACAACTACCCTCCTAGGGCAATCACCCTCCAGGGCCATTACCCCCTAGGACAACTACCACCCGGTCATCTACCCTCCTAGGGCAACTACCCCCAAGGGCAATTACCCTTAGGTCATCTACCCCCCCCCCCCCCCCCGGATAACTACCCCCTGGGTAACTACCCCCTGGATGACTACCCCCGGATAGCTACCCCCCAGATAACTACCACCCGGATAACTACCCCCTGGATAACTACCCCCGGAGAACTACCCCCTGGGTAACTACCCCCCGGATAACTACCCCCAGGATAACTACCACCCGGATAACTACCCCCCACAGAACTACCACCCGGATTACTACCCCCCCCCCCCATAACCATACCCCGACCCCCACCCCCGCCCTCTCCTGATACCTACTGGACAACCCTCCCTCCCCGCCCCCCGAAAGAAGTACCACCCTTTGTAATTTTTCCATAAGTTCATAACACCATATCAGAAGATGCACCTTTTTCTTACACTGTCATCATTTACTCTTTTGGCTTGTCATTTTCTACCGTTATAACACATTAGAAGATAAACATAAGAAAAGGAGAGTTGATTTCACTGCAATTCATATTTCCTTAACATTAGCGAGGGACCCTTCGACATAAAGCCATAATTTCTGATAGGATCCGGGCACGGTTTTATGAAGTCAGTCCTGACAAGCTGTCAGTTCCACACAATTACCAATCGTTGTAGGTCGATCAAAGCAGGTCCATGGTAACAAGTCGGTGACTCGAGCTTATCAATCAAGCAGAACCCATAGTTTTATTGAAATTATTAGAGACTAACAAGATGTCATAACTGGCAACTTTTATCAAACGGTGCCCTAATCTGTCATAAGAGTAAGATTACAGCTTGTTTTACATACAAGTAGAATTGTGCTAGTTTTCAAGTTAAATGTTCTCGACACTTTAAGGGGAAATCCAGTTCATATATAAGTTAGTCTGATTAGAAAGAGTAAAATATTACGAGTTTAACGGTATTTCTTTTTTTTTTTACAAAACACCCCTAGTTGTTAACGAAGTCTTTTGTCCTGCACCCTCTTTTTTAATAGATCTATAGAGAGTTGTAGTTGACAGAATCCTTTTTACATTATATGGCTGCTCTGTTTTATCCCGGCCATTTCAAGAGTATTTTTTTTTCACAAAAACTTGAATCCTTCTTGGAATAACATGCTCTTCAATATTTCGTAAGGGATTTCTAATTTTCTCACCCAAAAGATATTTAAAACCTGAAGTTAGGTCTCGACCAAAACCAGACGATATGTAGTGAAAAAATGTTGGGTTTTTTTTTCAATTCAAATAGCAAACGTTGTTCGAAAATAACAATAAGAAACGTAATTTTCTGGGGGAGAGTTATTGTAAGAGGGGTGACTGTTTGGAGCCTAATTTTAATAAGGAGTAATTGTCAAGGGAGGTAATGCTCTGCGGTGATCATACCAAGGAGGTGACAATCTCTTCCCACATTCTTGATATATTAGTTGTTAATGCCCAATGATGCAGTAGGGCAATTCTGAAATGAGTGTTAACGGTATAACAGTAAAATAGTTACAAAATTGATGAAACAATGCAAAGAGAGAAAATTAAGACAGAGACGAAGAACACAAATAAAGATACAGTGCACTCCCATTACAACGAACACGGTTATAACGAAATTTCGTTATAACGAAGCAAAAATTTCTGGTCCCCAAATTATCGCCATTAAAGTCTATGGTACACAATTCGCTTATAACGAAGACGGTTATAACAAAATTTTCGTTATCACGAAGTATTTTCTGAGCACCACTGACAAAGAAAAATAAAGGAAATGTGCTCCGTTTTAACGAAATGCGGATCGCATTCGAAAATGCGTAGCGGAACAAGCATTTTTAAAGCGTCTCTGCATGAGCGAACGCATCATTGAATGTTCACTCCGTGTATCACGCACAGTTTCCGAGGGGAACTTGCATTATTGTAATACAATAATCTGAATTCAGATAAGGTTAGTTTCATTGTTCCGAAGTCCTTTAATACAAAACACAGATTCTGATACAACTAAATGTCCGTAATAGTTCGGAAATGAAATATTAAGCACATTTTGGCGTTATTCCATAACAAAGGTTCGTTAATCCGATAATAAAATATGGTCGTTATTCTCATTCTTATACGGTTCGTTAGTCCGAACATGATAGGAATTCAAAACGTTCGTTAATCGGAACATCACAAAAATATCGTTAATGCATGGTGAAAAAAGGAGAGTACACTAACAAAACTTAAGAACTGCAATCCTTATAATCGTCTTAAGATAAATAAATCTTCGAAATAACTAACCTTTCTCATTTTTTTTTTCATTAACAAAATTTCTTCGGAATAACGAACCTTATTTCATTTTCGGATGAAAAAGCCTTCGGAACAAAGGACTTTCTGAATAGTGAACCTTTCTCACTTTTTGATTTATAAACCTTCAAAATGACGAACCTCATTTCATTTTCAGATCAACGAACCTTCGGAAAATGAACAATATATTATTTTGATCTAAATCATGAACTTTCGGAATAATGATTCTTCAGAAATGCGAACCTTCAGATAAACAAACCATCGGAATCCCGGCAATGGCAAAACTTCGGAATAAGGAGCCTTCGGAGTAACATACTTTTATAGTAAGAAAAGAACTTTTGGAATAGCGAACTGTAACCAAATCCTACACCGTCATTTTCTCCACATGTGTGACAACACAAACAACTTTATGCTCTTTTTAAAATGTAATATTTAAACGAAATTAAAAAGGTATTCTCCCATCTCACATAGCTTTCCAGCGTATGAGGATTCAACAAACAAAATTTTTTATGCGTGGTTTCCTTCTTTTCCTTATACATTGCATATTATATTTGTTCGGTTATAATGAAATTTCGTTAAAACGAAAAAACAAAACAAAAACAAAAACAAAAAACTGCCGGTCCTGAGCATTTCGTTTTAACGGGAGTGCATTGCACATGAACACACACGAGATAAATCCCTTGTAATGAGAGAAAGAGGAAAGGTGAGTAATGAATGACAGGAATAGACTACCTTCACGGTGGACAGAGAAAAGCGAGAGGGAAGAGGAAGATGATGGGTCAAAACCAGGGCACGTGAGGCATGAGATATAAGCTCCTCAAAATAAAGAAGTGTTACATGGAGTTGTTGTAAACCATTGTGGCTAAAAAAATATTGCAAAAAGTATAACTCATTCTGAAGTGTAACATTTCTTCAAAATGTCTTTAATTCAATGGTAAAGGCATTCAAACTTAAAGGGACTGTACAGTACTGGTTGAGGTGGGGATTCATGTTTTAAACATTCTTCGGTGAGATAGTGAGAAACATCTCATGAAATATGAAAGAGCATGTAATTTTTAAAAGGATTCAACGTTTATTTGATGAAAATTGGTGTTCAAATGGCTGATATCCAAAAAAAGTGATAATAATAAAAGGCGACATGCCCCACCTTTATTAGGATCTCTTTGTTTCACCTTGTTTTTGGATATCTCAGCCATTTCAAAACCGATTTTCATCAAATAAACTTTTGATACCCCTTAGAATTGCATGATCTTTGACATCTCATAGAGTGCTTTCTGAATATCTCGCAAAACGTTAAAAGCAAAATTCTCACCTCGACCAGAACTGTACATACCCTTTAAAACTTCTTTTATACTATACTATCAAGAGAAATCCGAAATTTCGGAACAGTAAAAGAAAATACAGATTTAGCGAAAATAGTTTTGGTGAAAGGCATTGACATTTACTGGATTACCGGGTAGGATATGAAGGGACAGCTTCGTGTTTTATGAACATAGAGTCAGAATAGTAGAGCAGATAAGCCGAAAAATTGTGAAAATTTGACTAAAGGCCCAAAACCACTATTTCGGCGCAATTGGTCAAAAATCGTGTCGCTTATGTTCCTACTCACCTAGGAGAGATAAAAAGCTCTTTCAAAATGCCCCTGTAATTTCATGTGATGCCAAGGGACATATAAACAAAAACTGAAATCATTTCGAAGGCGAAATTATACCACTAAGCCATTGGTGGAGGGTTAAGTTCGGCCAACAGGCTTAAAAGTGCATGTCGCCAACGATGATTTTTAATGTTTTCTCAACTTTGTGGGAAAATATGAGCATAAAGAGGAAGCTTACTCACGGTTTCAGAAAAGTGGCTTAAGGTTCTATGAAAACCTAGCACAACTTTTTAAACTAACCATTCTTTATCAACAAAATAACTGATGGAAATGTGTCGCCAGATCCGCTGAAACATACGTTACCATCTTTGTACTGCCAACTTGGTTATGCTATTACAGTGAGTACTACACAATTGTATTGTTTTTCTGACCAAAAGGGGTGTAAGTTTATGTTAAAAGATATTTCATCACTCAGCTTCAAAAGACATGCGACTGCTAATCTCGCAAGTATAGATTTTAAAAAGGTAGATTTAAGAGAAGTAACATACGTTACCATCTTTGTAAAAAGTATGAAGGTGCATGGCTCTGAATGATTGTTCTAGAGTTGAGACTAATGGAGTAGATTGTCGTCATACCCATGGGTGGCAAAAGATTCATTATTATGTTGCTAACTTATACGATTTAATCCACAAGTGTAACATACGTGATGTAACTTACGTTACCACCAAATGACAGAAAGCTTAATTACACCATTAATTACCACCTAAATGTACATTTCTCGAATCTGTGCCGTCGATTTGAGGTCATGGGATAGCTCAGCAACTTCTTTCAATGGCATCTTGAGCATTGGCAGCGCGCAAAGTACCTTTACATGATGTGTTGAAAAACTGAGTAAGTATTTGATTGTTGGAAATGTGTTGTTGTTTTTCATAGAATCATGCTTTACTTCTGTTTATTGTGTCTTTATTAAGTCAGTAGATTCCACTGTAAAAATCCAGTTATTGCTTTGCTGTACAGATTTATTCTTTTGAAATAAATCACTCAATTTATTACGTAACGTATGTTTCAAATTTTGGTAACGTAAGTTTCAAGATGTTTTCATGTTGATAACAGACAATCCACAGAAAAACCCATTTAATTTGAGACAATTTAATTGCTGCAGTTATGATGTTGATGAGTTTCTCCGTCAAAACATATCAAATTCATTTACAGCTGTATGTTCTTGTTTGTTAGGAGGATGCAGTAAAAGGGGACATAATCATAGTATCTTTGAAAAAAAATCGTTTGGTGGGCGTTGATGTTCAACTTGGCTTTAATGATGTCATATTCCAGGTATAAACAATGAATTTAACATTGTTTTAAGTAAATTCAATGAATAGCTAATAAACTTAGGGATTACGCAGATCTCTACTTCAAAACTATTGGATCAGGTCCCTGCATTAATATAGTAACGTAAGTTTCTAGTTTTGGTAACGTAAGTTTCATCAATTCATGTCATTGAAAAGGGATATTTTAGAGAATGTGCGTGGATAAAAATAACATTTAATTGTTCTAGAACTATAGTTGAAGGAATTCCATAGGGAAATAAGTCTTTTCAATTATATTTATCTTCGGTCATCATAAATCAATATGGTGACTTACTACTACCTGTCTATTTTTAACGGAGAAAATTAACTCAAATTTGTGTCGTTATATCGTTGATGATCTCAAAGTGAAGAAAAACACACTTTGAATGAAGAACAGGTAACAAAAATACATGTGCATTGAAGAACTGTAATTTTAATTATTACTGAGTATACCATCATAGATCAGGCCTACATGATAATAATAATGCTAATAATAATTATAGTGATGTATGTTTCAGTAAGATATATGTTTAAGACATCAACATTTTTTGTTCTTCCTTCTCGTTGAAGTTAATGCAGTTGCAATGGGGAAGAGCAGTGATGAGATTAAAACCCCATATATAGGGAACGTATAAGCTGCAATCAGATTGGCGAAAAATCATATCTCTAAGCAAAGATTCAAGAAAAAAAAAAACGTGTACCCGTCGCGTAGTTGACAAAAAAAAAAAAGAAGCAAAGTCACGCATCTTTTTTTTTATTTACCCTACCAGGGTAACTATAGGGGAGGGGGTTCGAGGTCCCCCGCCCCTTTGCCAGCAGTCAAAATATAAACAAAAGGAAATTAAAAAAATGAATCGCAGAATCCTCCTCCCCAGTTTGAAATAAACAAATAAAAAAACATGAAATTAGGCTTGTACTGGCAGCATAAGCTGAAGCCTTTCTTTATATTTCTTCAATTTTCTTTTCTTTCTTTTTTTTTTTCTTGCTTGTCAGTCGATGAAACCCGGTAAAAGAAATGAAACAAAAGAAAAAATGGCACGGGAGCTTTTATTTTTCTCCCTGTCAGGTGATTAAAACTGGAAGTAGTCGACTTTTTCTAACTCTGACCCCATCCCCCACCCCATGAAAATCCTACTTACGGGCCTGCCTGTAATCATTATCAGTACCTTTGTTGTGCATGTATAGCAACTTGTCCTTTCACTTTTCTTTTGAAAGATTCAAAAACATTTTTCCATGTAGGAGACAATTTCCAGATACGGCCAGAATTATTAATGCAAGACTTGTTATTCTTGTTATCGTTGTGGATTATACTGTCTTATGCATACATAACAAGGACAATCGAGTACATCATTTCACTAATGACAATTTCATTCATCCTACCCAGTATTGTGCTAATGCAACTATGTAATTTGACGTTATTTCATCGACCTCATTTGCCATAGTCAACTTAGTAAAGTGGTCATTTATTTAATTAACAAAGAACATTTCTTGGTTCCTCCTGTCCATATCTCTTGTTTACCGAGTTCAGAAATTTCAAATACAAGCAATTCGGCGTTATTGTTCATTATGAAGCACTTTAATAGAGTAACCATCTCGTTTCTGCCGTTTCTTGTTTCATACAAGTGTTAAAAATTTTGTGAATACTATTGTATTGCAACTGCTATTTTCAAACTGTTCCTGCATAGAATAAATGTTGCGACAGCAAAGTTATGGAGTCTGTAAAGTTATGGATTCGAAACATATCTTTCAACAGCATGAAGTGACAGCTGAAGATAACAAGTTACAAGACATCAATATGAAGATAACACGTTACAAGACGTCAAGCATACAAAAACTTCCATTATGATAAAATTGAAGTGAAACCTACGTTACCCACCACTCGTTTCATATTACACGTACATCATGACAATATTTTCGTCCGTGAAGGCACGTGAAAGCATGTTCCCAACTCTTATCATTTCAATGCCATAAATTCATAAGTATGAAGCCAATTGTCTTCAAAATATCAGCAGTAACGGATTAATGTTCTACTCCAGAGTTTATACGCGGACATGTTATAAAGTCTTGCAGTTTACAACTATTTCAATTGTAATTTTTGAGAATTGTATCACCATGATATTGCAAAGTCTTGTTATAATATACGTTCACTTAGAGTTGACGAGAAATTAATGTAAGAACATATACCAAAACCAAAAAGAAAAAGTACCAAAATCAGTTGCACATGTAGTAGTATTATCTTTGTAACTTACGTTACATTAACGTGAAACATACGTTACGTGGAATCTGACAAATATATTTTTGCGCACATAGATTCACATGTTTCATCGATGATACTCAAGAATTGGCTGGCAATTTGGGACTGATAAATGTTGAAAATATTTTCTGAAGAAAGTCTGACATCAAATTATCGAGAAAACAAATAAACATTACATGAAATAAGATTTAACACAATAGGACATGCTGTGTTCAGTATAGCATACAGGTCATTTGCCATCCTTCCCATCTGCAGGCAGCATTTACAAACATGGCAGCCGATGGTATACTTCACATCTGACGCATAATTATCTCAATCATAGACTGTAGTCACCAATCTTAAAGCATTTGAAATAGAATGACATTGGTAACGTATGTTACATGATGAAATCTACGCCCTATGAAAGAAATTATCACACCACAAAAATAAAGCAAGATTGTGTGTTCATATTTTTCAACTACAAACTTGAATATTTGTGTCATGGATTGGTATGAAAATGAAACCTATTCTAAAAACTTTAATTTTCGCGTTTTGCGATTGTCCAATTGTGCCGAAATAGTGGTTTTGGGCCTAAAGCATGAAACTTTCACCAGTGTTAGTACATGTTACGAGATTCATTTTAAGATCGGGAGGTAAGTCTGAATTGACCTCTGATGACCTCCAAAGGTCAATGACCTCAAAATTTGATAAAAATTGATATTTTGCGTCATTGATTAATGTTAAATATGGTAATGATGTACTAAAACTCATTTTCGTTACAGTGAAATTGTCTTCATGTTCCATAGAACCCTGACAGGTTTCTACCTTTGACCTCTGATGACCTCCAGAGGTCAATGACCTCAAAATTTGATAGAAAATGACATTTTGCGTCATTGATTAATGTTGAATATGGTAATGATGTACTAAAAACTCATTTTTGTTACATTGGAATTGTCTTCATGTTCCATAGATCCTTGACAGGTTTCTACCTTTGACCTCTAATGACTTCCAGAGGTCAATTATTGACCTCAAATTATCAGAATGTTGATATTTGGTGCAATTGGTTGATGATAAACATAACGCTGTCCTAAAAATTAATTTGTGTTACAACTGAATCTTTTTCCTATTCCTCAGATCAAGGGAAATTATTTACGCGTCTCTGCCTTTCTGAGGACTGTGACAGGTCAATGACCTCAAAATATCAAAATATTGATATTTGATGTATATTCAGTGGTTAACTGTTTACCTGGTGTGCAATCATGCATTATGCTATTAGCATATACTCCATTGTATAAGAAGTGTCTTCTCATTCCACAGAACATTGGTCATTACCCTGAGTATATCCAACTTTGACCTCTAAGGACGATGTGAGGTCAGACTTTTAGAATATCACTAAAAATTTGTGTAGGATTGCAAATATTGATGTTTGGCTTCATTGGTTTAATCCTAAATGTTTAATCATGTACAAATCACGCCTTGACGTTATAATCAAAGTATGTATGCACATTCCACTTTAAAGCATTGGTTCATAGTAACAGGTCTGAGGAATGTGAGCGGTCAATTATTTCAGAAATGAAGCTTACGTGTCTTCAGTGATGGCAGTGACCTCAAATATAATATTTGTTTGGGTAAGTTATGCAGACTATAGCTTGCATGAAATTATATGCAACATTATCCAATTTGCACTGGACAAAATTTGTACGCTTAAACATGGAAGGTGGGGAGAGGAGTACCATATTTTGGGTTGATGCTTAATAGTTTGTGAACAGGCATATGGCAAAGTCCCTTGAACTGGATGAAAGGGTGACAGATGCTAACCAGAAAACAACAGGCCCACCTCATCAGCGATGTACGTCACGAGTCAAACAACCCGACTCGTACAGCCCATGAGTTACGCAGCCCACGAGTCATACATCCCGTGACCTAAACACTAGATAAACAAGGTCAATGGGCTCGGCATCAAATATAATAGGCCCACAAGCTGTGCGGTCCGCGAGCTCGACACTCGAGGAAAACAAAGCCCACAAGATTAATATATGTATTACATCAGAAAGCTTAATCTATTCAGTGTAGGTCTTGTGGACCTCCCCCTCCCCCCCCCCCCCCCCCCCCTCCATGTGTCGGATTCGTATGGGCCTGGTTTGCCTAAGTGTCAAGCTCATGGGCAATGCTACCTAGTTTCCAGCTGGCGGGCCTGTGTTGGTCAGTGTCAAGCTCGTGGGCTGTATGGTTCCGGTGAATGACTCATGGTCCAGGAGCATACAGTGACGTCATGGACCATTTGGAAGGCGACATACTGTGAGGCATAACATGCATTCCACATGAAGCAACCCTGTGTCTTGCAACTTGCTATTGTCATCCAATTAAGTTTGGGTCATTACGTCAGGCAATTTTGGGCATTTTTTCAATGACCTGTTTAGGAACCTCAATTCCAAATAGGAGTGGAACTACTATTTACTCTAATTGTCTTCTTTATGCTCGATACTCCGTAACACTTGGGCCTGGCCAAGAGTTGTGCCCCCATGCCCAAATATTGGTTGTTTCCAATATGCCGCCATCCGGTTGGCATCATATGTGTGAATCAGAGTACGCTGGCAGCGGGTAATATCACCTGCATGATCCGGTTAAGACTCTCTGCCAGCAAGTGGTGATTCAGTGTAACCTGCTGAAATTGGTCTAGATCTATACCCTCGATCTCTTTTAAGACAGGGCAGCATCTGCGTCTTCAGTGAAGCACGCGATCGGCACACAGATCTCCTCCACGACTAAACTGGATAGACATCCTGTAGTCAGACCAGCGTTCTTATAGGTCCACAGCCACTGTATGCGATCATCAGAGTCTTCCAATGGCAATATCTAAACAATTTGGGTAAGGGCAAGCTTTTGTCTCTATGATGAGTGCATTGCACATAGAGTACAGGATGCACGAGCTGATAAGAAAGGTTCTTTTTGAATCGCGGGATATTCTACACTCCTTTCTCAGGCAGAGGTTCTGAATTATCAGGTCGTGCTCAGTCTGCACACAGTGAGCTGAACACCATATCAAGTATACGTGTGTAATGATTGTGTGTAATGATATGGGAAAAATGCATGGAAAAATCAAAATACATGTTTATGTATTTTACGTGGAATCAGTTCCTGTTCCGAAAATGCGAGGCTGTATTGCAGGTGGCCTATTGAAGGTGGCCTTCAATTTGTTTTCCAGAGTATATTGGCATGTTTAACAGACTGTAACTCACAAATATGCCTCTTGAAATGTTTTGAAAAACTTCTGCTTGCTTTTACATGAGCGGATGATTATCAGTTGTTTTTTCTGCTTTTTCATTTTGTGTGAAACAAAGTATTGTTTCTCTTCAAAAGATAGCGTGCCAATTAATCTGCACTTACTGTAAGTGCTCTATCGGCCCTATAAGACATTCAAACCCACCTTCAGCCTAGACATCCGTAGACGTTGTGGTGTCGAGCGGGATCTGAACATCTCCCATGAAGCGAGACTTCTCTTTTCTTTTCTTTTCCCCACTAACAATGTGAAACAAAGATATCCGTAGGCATTGTAGTATGTAGTCGTGGTAGAGCGAGACTTCTCTTTTCTTTTCTTTTCCCCACTAACAAACAAGTTTAGCAAGAAACATAATAGAGGTATTCGCACATACTGTTTACATTTCCCATCACATGCATTTTAGCGTGCCAATTAATCTGCACTTACTGTTAGTGCTCTATCGGCCCTATAAGACATTCAAACCCACCTTCAGCCTAGACATCCGTAGACGTTGTGGTGTCGAGCGGGATCTGAACATCTCTCATGAAGCGAGACTTCTCTTTTCTTTTCTTTTCCCCACTAACAAACAAGTATAGCAGGAAACATAATAGAGGCATTCGCACATACTGTTTACATTTCCCATCACATGCATTTTAACATCGGAATTTTCATGTACACATTTTGCCTGGAAAAGAATTACCAAGAACTTTTCAACACAATACATGTTCAAAAGAAGCCATTTGGTTCATATATAATTTACTCGACAGAGTGACTTATAGGGGCCTACTTATCACTGTCCATGTACTCGAACAGTTTTCGCTAAATATACAAGCGGATGTTCACAAGACTGCAAGGAGTAGAATGATTTGCCCCTTAACATGTCAGACTACTACATCTCTTGAAATATCTTCAAACGTAAATTAAAGTCATTCCTCTTAAATGATTACTCTCGGTCGACGAATGAGGTCCTCGTCTGCATGTCATTGTCGATCTCGTCAGTGTGACTGCATGGGCCGTCCGTTGAGCGGTCTGCCGTCACGCTGTCAGTAGGCCTATTCTCTTCGTCACCATCACTCTCCACTTTGTATCAGTCTGACAGGGCGCTTCAACATCTCCGATGACACCAGTTGACTATTTGGAGTTTGTAATTGCACTCCAAATTGGCGTAAACCAAAGTTTTGTGCTATCGTGACTCCTAGTTTTTCCTAATGTCCTGCTGCTCGCCGGTTCAGTCATGACAGTCAGATCCTCATCACATTCACAGCGTAGGTCGATGGTGCATTCGGCGTCGATAAAGATTAGTTGGTTGACTTGGAGGGTGGGGGGGGGGGGGGCATGATGTACCAAGAAAGGGGAACTCCTGACTTTATCTCTGTGGTCTCCAACTATTCTCAAAGTTCCTCAAAATTCCAAAATACTCTGCAGCCTTTGCTTCACTACATAGTGTGAAGCCGCTCCCACTGTGCTTGCCACTCTAACTGATTTCTCGGCTGAGACATGTTTTTTTATAACTAATTTACTAACAAACTTCCTTTCCCTAAAGCATTTCATTGGCTCAATCTTACATTTGGGTGTGGCGTTCACTGGAAATTAATTTCTTACCGGTCAAATGTTCAATTTGCTCCTCCTATTCGTTTCTGTGAAAACTCAATTTTCTATGATTCATCTCAATTTCTGATTAACTCGCCCACTGTCTTTTAGTTTCTTCATTCACTTGTTCTCTGTAACCACTGGTAAAGACTTTATTGTTTCTTGGATATCAAAATGATAAACCAAATGAATATTAGTGTCCTTATGGCAACCAACGTCATCGTTGTTCTGGGTCATTATCCCTGAATTTGTCTTTGGAGTTCCTGTTTGACCCACTCCACTAAACAATAAATGCTAAAATAGAGGGATAAATTCTGGCAGGAGGGCCACCTTCCAGCTCAGAGGGTCATTTATGTTTGGGGATCAGAGGGCAAAAACAAGTCATCACGTCATTCCCCGTAATTTGGCGCGGGGCTTTGGGGATGGAGAGTGCTGACCACTAGCGGGGAAAGTAGCCAACATCAAACTCATAAATTCCTATGACCATAGATTTTTCTTGGAAGAGGTGGTTTTGACACACACACACAAAAGAAAGGAAATAGCTGGAAGGAACATAAACGGTTTCATAAGGGCTTTTTACACTTGTAAATTTTTGCTTAGTCCCGTACCAAAGGTGGGGCTAAGGGGGGGGGGGGGGGGGGGGGGCTTAGCCCCACCGCTTGTACGGGACTATCCTTAGCCCACTGTTTACACTCGTTTTTGCCAAAGTGGGCTAGCCCCACCGATAATCCCGTACTATCTGGCCCTGCAAAATAGCAGGGTTAGCACCGCAATTGCGGTGCCAAGCAAGTGAGTGTAAACAGAACGAAAAAATAATCCGGGGCTAAGCAACGGAGACGAAGTCCGACCCCCACTGACCAATCAGAAACGAGGTAATCAAGTGCTGCCGGTGCGTGCGTGTACGTGTACAGTGCACAGCGTAATCATGAATATTAATGTGGTTTGGAAAGTCCGGGGCTAAGAAATACGAGTGTAAAAAGGTCAGTTTTCTCCTTAGCCCCGGACAAGAGATAGTACGGGACTGATTGGCCAGTGTAAAAAGCTGAAACAATTGATACGGGACTAACGATAGTCCTGGGTCAGAGAAAGTCCGGGTTAAGAAACACAAGTGTAAAAAGGGCTAGGAAAAGGACTGCAGTGTTGTTTTCCTTTACTCTCTATCCTATTCTATTCTATTCTATTATATTTTATAAACACGTGCTAGTAGCCATCTGGGCTATAATTGTGTTTGTTTTGTACATCCTCTAAAGGTCACCAGAGGTCAGAGGTAGAGCCTTATCTGTGCTTTTTGGAATATGAAGACAATTTCTTGTAAAACAGGTATATGCTTGTTTTGTACATCTTAACCGTGTTTATCATTAACTAATGACACTACAGATCAATATTATGATATTTTGAGGTCATTGACCTCTAAAAGGTCACCAGAGGTCAGAGTTAGAAACCTGTCTTTGCTCTTTGGAATATGAAGACAGTTTCATTGCAAAACAGATATGCTTGTTTTGCACATCTTAACCATGTTTATCATTAACTAATAACATCACAGATCAATATTATGGTATTTTAAGGTCATTGACCTCTAAAGGTCATCAGAGGTCAAAGGTAGAAACCTGTCAATGCCCTGTGGAATCAGAAGATTTGTAGTACAAATGCATATTTAGTGCAGCGTAACCAAGATCTAAGCCTGTCATTCACAAATGCCTCCAAACATCAATATTCTGATATTTAAAGTTCATTGACCGCTGGAGGTCATCAGAGGTCAAATCAGACTTTACCTCCCGATCTTAAAATGAATCTTATGGTATGTACTAACACTGGTGAAAGTTTCATACTTTAGTCAAATTTTGCACAATTCTCGTGATTTTGAGGGCTTAACCGCTCTACTAGAATACAGAGGGAGAAATTAAGCTTGTACATAAATCGTCCTAAATGCAAACGATACAAATCGTAAATCCTTAAGATGTTGTTTTCATAAGATGATGTCTCAGTATGGCATCTCCGTGATTCCTGGCAAATAATACAAAGAACTTCGTTTTCTGTAGTAATGATATCCTTTTTATTAAAAGTAAGAGTCGGGGTGGGGGTGGGGGCAGTGACCCGGGAGGTAGTTACCCAGGGAGTAATTGACGTGGTGCACTGTCCTGGGGGTAATTTTCCTCTTGATAGTTATAGGGGAGGGGAAGTTGTAGGCCTACTTATCCGGGGTAATCATCCATGGGGAGTTATCGGAGGGGGTAATTAATCTGGGGATAATTATCCTGGTGGTAATTATCGGGGGGGGGGGGGGGGGTAGTTATCCGGAGGGTAATTATCCGGGGGTAATTATCCGGGGGGTAATAATCCGGGGGTAATTATCCGGGGGTAGTTATCCGAGGGGTAGTTATCCGGGGGGTAGTTATCCTGGGGGTAGTTACCCAGGGGGTAGTTCTCCTGGGGGTAGTTACCCAGGGGGTAGTTTTCCAGGGGGTAGCTATCCAGGGGGTAGTTTTCCGGGGGGTAATTATCCAGGGGGTAGTTATCTGCGGGGGTAGTTATCCAGGGGTAGTTATCCGAGGGGTGGTTATCCAGGGGGTAGATTTCCTAAGGGGGAATTGCCCTGGGGGTGATTGCCCTAGGAGGGTAGTTGTCCTGGGGGTAGTTGTCCCAGGGGGTAATTACCCTGGAGGGTAATTGCCCTTGGAGGGTAGTTGTCCGGGGGGTAGTTGCCCTAGGGGGGAATTGTCCTGGGGGGTAATTATCCGGGTGGTAGTTATCCGGAGGGTGGTATTTCAGGGGGTACTGTTCCTAGACCCGTATAGTAGGCATTTGTTGTCGTTTTTACAGCGTTTCCTAATAAATGCCTATAGCGAAAACCCAACACAACTTTTATCAAGGAGGGAAGGGAACTTAAATTTAAATATAACATAGTTTACAGAAATCAGACATGTAAATATGGCAATCATATACATCCGCACGGCCGATTGTAATCTCTTACTTTGATTATCAAACGTGATCGCCTCAAAAGAATTTTGACTACGATTACAGAGGTATCATCTACAAGACATAACTGATGGTTTACAGAAGTGATCATCAATTCAGTAAGGATTAGTCAAGTCATGAATTCACTTTACCCATCATGTCTAATCGAACCACGACATTGTTTGGGTAACCGTGCCTTTTTATTCTCATAGTTCAAACTAATTCTTGACATAATCAAAACAAATAATTCTTTATATAATTTCTCAAAATACTCGAAAGATGGCCTAGGTCAAAACTTTCTACAAAGATTGCGTACGGCAATCTTTACTAGCCTAAACAAGTTTTCTAGAGCTATCAGTTCCCCCTATGACGATGACTTCGATTGCGTTTTGAACTTGCATCGAACTACTTTCAAAACAGCTATTACCTTTATAGTTCAATTAATAAACCAGTCTTTTGAATTCATAACCAACATTCGTAATCGTAACCATACAGTAACATAATACTGCATGTCAATAAAAGTTGGAAAATGTAAATGCTATGTCAGTAGCGCAGAATAAATGAGTAACGATTATCTTCATACATTCTAATTCCTAAGTGATGTCGCTGCGAAAATGGTTTGACGACTGCTTCAAGCAAATAAAATAAAAAGGAATGGGATTTACTTCTAATGATAGTGCCGCGCCGTACAATGCATTTCACTGTATTTGGTAACGTTTCGTTACGTTTCTGTGCGCTTTACGTACGGAAAATAAAAGGCAGATTGATGCTATTAACATGCTAACACACAACGCATTCAAAATGTTTTTGTTTTTTTTTAATAAAAATACACAGTGTACAATATAATGCTTTAGTATACGTTTTGAAACTTTGAATTTGCGAGTCCTTTATAAAGTTATAAGCAGGGTTATTACATTATCAAGCAAAAATTAAAGTATTTAGGGATTCGGATTTGCGCAGAAGACTAACAGTGCTATATATGGCGATCGTTCGCAACAGAGACAATCCTCTTCATTAGATATACAATGTAATTCTGTCTTCATGAATTGAAAGAGAAACGAAAAGAAGTCAACTTTTTAACTTCATTTAGCTTTCTCACCAACTGAACTTAATTTGATCTGCCATGCAGGACATCGCTGTGTGTTCTATTAATTCTATTGAATTATTTGATCGGCGTGCTTGTTTTTTATGCAGAATATCACAAGTAAGTTTAATTCATTGAAGTTCATAATGTTTGTACATATGGCGTGTTCGTTGTTTTGTATTTTCATTTTCATAATATATCATTTGTCCATTATCTGATTCTGACCACGAAAATATGGCGACTGTTCAAATGCGGAGCATGTACTGGAAAAATGTAATGTCTCCTGCCAGTATAGACAAACTAAATTCTAGTCTATCCCCGCTTTAAATGGAAATGAAAAAAAAAAAACGAAGTTCGACTTTCAGTAGATTTCAACTGTTTTGTATAGTGCCTGATTCATGTAATGGACACAATTCTTCAGCACATAAGCAATCACACAACTTTCGGGAATAGATGTATGTCTTAATGATTGTATCTCATGGAAGAAAACTCGTCTCCTTGCCTGAATTTTAGCTTCTTCCTGTTCAAGCCTGAAAAAAATAGTTGAACATCAATCGCAATCACTATATAAGAGAGGCACATCCTTAAAAGTAAGCACAGGAGTACTGAGACACACTACGAAATAAAAACGGGCCTTTTATCACTATTGACAACGCATGACATTGAAATGTGTTTTTTTTTATCCTTGGGGGAGGGGGGGGGGGGTTAATACAATGGATTATTCTGAAGGTTCGTTAATCACACAAGGAAACATGGTTCGCTATTAGCTTAGGTTCGTTAACAAGAAAATTAAATGCGGTTCCTTTCCGGTGGTTCCTTTACCCGAAAGTAATCAAGCAATCATTTTTTCTAATAAGGTTTGTGAATATAAAACGAAGTGAAGAAGGCCTAAGTATTAATTCCGAATATTTGTCAGTATTATTATCTATACTCCAAACTCCAACTGCAAAAGTGATGTAAAAAAAAAATCAGCTTAAGCTACAAGTTAATGTTTTTTTTTATATGCTATGGTATTACAGAAGTGACTGAGAATAAGAAGTATATTTATGATACAATCATTGTAAACCCAACGTGAAGCTGTCAAGCCTACCGGTACATCAACCTTTGCTTCTGATATACGTATAATATGTGCAGCATTGGCAAGCGTGATAAGCGATGATTACTGTGCACGCAACGCCTATAAAGGAAATGTGCCTAATATGGCGGGAATTCAGAATGTTACGGCTGTATACAGCTGCAGCAGAACAGACGCGAAAGCAGTCTTTGATGCTCTGCAACATTACGACCATGTGCGTAATTTGAGGGTTTTTAGTACACGCAAAGAACACGATCTCAAAAGACGACTATCGTTAATTAACGTCATTGACTTTTTCTACCGATGCTGTCTTTTGAACCCCGCCTACAATAGGTTCTCAGGTTCTATTTAGGTATTGGTACTTGCTAAACGCATCCTCTTTAGTTTCCATTGACAACAACATGTGAGGAGAATGGAAGCGATGAACGCCCTCGCTAAAAGACGCTTTTCGTAAGACGCATTGCGTGCCCGCTTACAATAGGTTCTCAGGCTCTATATTTAGGTATTGGTAGTTGCTAAACGCATCCTCTTTAGTTTCCATTGACAACAACATGGGAGGAGAATGGAAGCGATAAACGCCCTCACTAAAAGACGCTTCTCGTAAGACGCATTGCGTGCCTTTTTTTCTTTCTACTGTTTCCTATTGTTTGTGAGTTAAAAACTTGCGGCAAACCACAACGCAGCCGACACGCAACGCGTACCGACTCATTCATGCGGCGGCAACGGCACGGACACAAACGCGCCGAAGTTTACATTCGGGCTGCCGTATTGGTCAGATTTGTTAATGATAGACCTGTCCTGCGATTGGTTAATTATCTTACATACCCAAGCTATCGCCTTATACGGTAGTACGTGCGATGGAGCGTAAACGCCGTCGCTAAGCGGGACTGTTGTATTGTTTCGTCCCGTGAAAGAAACTGGTTGTGAGCTTGAACATAGCCTGAACTTTGAGAACGATTTTCTCCGTTATTTAGAAAATGGACTGACGTCATGAACATAGTTGATATTCGTTTTAATGATCTATAGGGATGTCGAAATGAGTTGTATTACATATCAGTGTAAAGCTTAGAGTCTGTAGAATTCACATATAGGCATAACTACGATTTCATTTTTTGCGACTTTTGACTCATTCCGACGGAGCGCATCACATATGTAAAATACAGCAATACATGGCAAGCACAATATGGACAACAAAGTTTATTGTCTTCACAATGTGGCACAATCAGTTGCAATTCGTTTACACAGACCAAGAAATCAAAATAATTCTGACTTGATATTTGGATGATGTTGACTTCATTTGTTTAATAAGTTGAGTTAATTCTATACTGAAGAGGGAAAGAAATACATGGGCCTTAGCAATGTTATGGTATGAAATGTGAGATAATGAAGACCTCCTGACTTCAGTGAAAAGACGTAATTAAAAGTGAAGTGGTTCGGGCACGTCACATGATCATCTGGACTGGCCAAGACTATCCTACATAATAGTACAAGGAGCAATTACAAGGAGGGAAACGAAGAGGCAGACATGCAAAGGAAACGAGAAGACAACATCAAAGGGTGGACTGGCCCTGACTGGAATAGCATACCGCAAAAAGCAGAGGACCATGAAGAGTGGAAGAAGCTGGTTGTAAAACCTATGGTGGTGCCCCAATGGTCAGTCAGACTATGGGATAAGAAGGTGGATAAATGACCTTCCAGAATACCAGTCCTGCAAAAGGGTCTACAGCTATAGTATCAGTGACAGCAACATCCTGAAAAATAACCAATAATTGGCTCTGTGTGTGTATATTGTAATCTTCACATGATAGCACCAAGTTTTGAAAGGTACCATGATTGCTAAAAGATTTTCAATCAGCAGGGCCCTGGTGCTAACTTTGTGCGACGGATGACGAGTGAAGAGTTCTTTGGTAATACACATCATCTCACTGAGAGAACATGCAAGCTTTGACAATCATCCTAAATATGAATTGACAGCCTTCCAACACACCGACAGAACAGAGCAAACACAAGTGTGAAACAAGAGGGATATGCTACACAGCTTGCGAGACATGTACACCATGTACTCGTTGCTTCAGAATAAGCATGTAGGGGTAGCAAATATCAAGCAAACCTCATATCTCGTCTTGACAACGGTGAATGGCAAGAGCACTGTTCCCACAAGAACCCTTGCTAGACCACCGGAAATCAGGCCTTGGGCAGCAGTCAATTCTTGCCATCTGAAATTCAATAACAAAAAAAAAAAAAAAGAGAATACAAAAGGGAAGGTTCCTCCAGAGAATTTAAAGTTCAATATATCTTCGTTTCTAAAGCTGAACAGATTTCTCCCAAAAGGTCTCCCAAATAAAGAATGAAATAACTAAAACTAATGATAATACAGTCATAACCATCCCACTTCAAGAAGGTGAGAAAGTTTCATGTAAACTAAAGCAACAAGAACAGAGAAGGCAAAGAACATGTATCTCTGAAAGTGTTGATTCTAGACAAAAAGACATTTTCATGATATACATGTAAGTAGAAATTTTTGTAATACTTAATCTTCACCCAACACTGATTTAGGGGCATTACCTTCAACTGGTATTCCTAAATTCTTCCAAAGTTGAATACACATTGTACAATGTAATTCATTATCCATGAAATGTGGATGTATGATGGGGCATTTATGATCGCTCTTACCCAAACTGGTCTTGAATGGTGTGCAGTGATAGGAAATAGAGTCCTACTCCAGGTACAGTCCGCGCAAGAGACTACACATTAAAAAACAAACACAACATCAAAATGTCATGAGGTTATAATACTGCACTTCCCTGTGTGTGCAATTCTGGTAGCTTCAGTTTGCTTGGTATTGTTTTGTTTGCTTTTCAAAATCAACACTTTCATGTAGACACTGCAAATGTTTCAAAAGATTCAAATGGACTGCAAATTACCTGAGCTCGGTAAACCTTATACCAGTAATTATCATCATCGACCAAGTGAAATGAAATCAAATGCTACAAAATATGTGTGATTACAAGTACCTCTACATGGAAATTGCCTTGTGGAAAGACAGTGAAAGTGGATTATTCACTATGCCATGAGTAAAACATTAGACAGTGGAAATTTCAATGCAAAATTGATGGAATACATAAGAGACAATGGGGGAGCATTTCCATGGTCCACTAACATACAGCAGTTTGAGTCAACTGTGATGCCATGTTCTAACTTTTGTCCTTTACTGTATGCACACCAATAATTTCACAAGTCAAACAATGCATATTATAGAGACATTATAGGTAACAGAGCATGATTCAGCTGTGCTTTCTACAATCAGCACCATTAATTTTAAGTATCTTGTACATATGAGTTGAGGCTGAAACTGAATAACAAATCTTACAGGGGACAGACCCCTCCACAATCCAGTCACTTTCTCCTTCCTGACCACAGAAAATGTGGTCGAAATGAGCCCCTTTGCAGGAGAGGACGCCCGGAAACCAGGCGCGGAAGGAATGGCTCGAGCCGCCTGAATGCGGGTTTTCAGCAGGTCCAGAGGTTGGAGCAAGACACAGGAGCAGGTCCCACTTATGGTCCCACTGATGAAGGACTTCACTGATGGATTCTGAGGAATAGGTGGAGAAGTACGGTAATAGAGATGGACAGCACCGGAAAATTGAGATACTTATAGAAAGAGTTATGTGAACCCCAGCTGCCCACGTACTGTGTATCAATTTATGCAACAAACATGCAGGTTCATTTAATAAGGTAATTACAATGACCAATGACCAGACTAGTAATACAAGGAGTTCCTTGAAACAAAATTGTGCATGCTTGTCTAAACTTATTCGTAATACCAGAGGGATTGTTCACAGTATGTACCGTATATCTTATCTTCTTTGGACTGATGCAGAAAGACAACAAGAACAACAAAAATGATCATTGAATGTGTGTGTTTGTGCATGTTTGTGTCCACACACATGCTTCAGTATTAAAAAAGACGACGAAAAGAAAAGAAAGAAGACAACACCCCCCCCAAAAAAAAAACAAATAAAACAAAACAAAACAAAACCCAGACTAATTAAGATGGGGAGGGAGGGGGGTGGCTGGATGGCAGGGAATCCTGTTATTAATAGTAACAAGGATTTTGATAGAAAACCTTCCCATACATATTCCTCATTGATATGTACCAAAGCATGGCATTTGGCACATTCTGCACAGACCGGCTGATAGAATTAAGACATCTTTTGGAGACATTATTCAAGTACAAACTGAAGAATTAATTTGTACTGGCATATAGTAGGCTGAGAAGCAGAAGGGTGTTATTGGCTTCTAAGATTTAAGCTTAAATGAAAACAAAACAATTAATTTTCATGAAAAAACATGTTTATTTATAAAAATCAAATGTGAGTAAATTTACATGTACAGTATAGGGTCTACATTGTTCCAAATATTGGGCGAAATAGTACCATTGTGGTTTAGATTTTAACACTTTACTGAAAATTAAAGTAATTTAAAATTGAAATGATAATGTAGAAGAGATTGAGGTCTACAATGCAATACTAATAACTCAATACCCTCACCCCTCCCCCCCCCCAAAAAAAAAAAAAATGCGGTAACAGCCTCCTGGTTCTATGCCGACAACATGCATTGCCTGTACATCTTATCTAAACGCGACACTATTAAAACAATCAAGTTCATGAATCAACCAGGTACTCAACATCCCATTTACTCAGTACCCCACGGGTCCCTGTAATTGTTAATGTTTTGATTTCTCCAAGTGTCCATATCATAATCATTCTAAATCAATACAGTCGAACCCGTCTAATTGCCACCACTATACAGGTGGCGGCTAGGGCGGGTCGGACTTATTTGGATTCTTAGAAAAATTTCTGACCAATGATCACCGATGGTGTGTGCATGGGTGGGGGGGGGGGGCATAGGGGGAGCTGGAGTGCACATATTTGTATTATGATTCAACACCTACATCTAGAGCTGAAGAAAGTAATGATAAATCATCTCTCTCCCCATCATTTGAGTGGCTACACGATGCTTTAGTGAACATCTGCCTCCAAATGTCTGGGTCTCGTAGTCGAAGGAGGTAGACGGAATCCACCATCAATCTCGCCTGTTAAGTGTTAGTGATAAAAAAACAATCAATCAGTGACAAATTTACTATTAGACATTATCCTGTCATATATACTCATGTATACTTGAGACTATGATTGAATTTCCTTTCCTTCATTTTCAACAGACTGTTCCTTACTTTTATCACTTTCTACAATTTCACCATGGCATTTGCTATAGCCAAATTAAAGATTTTACATGTACCGGGAAGGCAGTAGCTTATCTCCACCATTTGTGACCCTGCACCACAAAACCAACAAAAAGTCGCCAGACTAGTCCTGGATCTTTAGAAAGAGATGCTCTCTTTAACAACATGTTTAAGCTTTAAAATGATTTGTATAACTCAATTCAAATGGACTCTACGATCCTAACCTATCTCAAGGCTAGAGTTCCATATGTAGGCCTACCCCCCCCCCTCCCCCGCTATAAAATTGAAAAAAAATATGAAGAAAATAGTGTTTTGGTCATAAAATACATTTATGTCTAGCCCCCGAACTCTATGCCTACAAGTACTAGAAGTAGAAATAGTGGCAGAAATAAAAACCTACATTAAATGTAATAATAGGTCTATTGAAAATTTACTCACCAACTTTATTTCACGACGTTGGGACAAAACGAGGATGTACAGAAGAACTCAATAAAATTAAAAGCTGAAACTGAGCTAGACAGAAAGATCCGTCTGTCCGGAGGACTCTTTTATATTTTGCCATTAACGCTGTCCTCCGTAGACAGTATCAGACAGTGTAGACAGTGTATACGGAGGGGATCTGTGAAGCCAGACGAAGTCTCCGCGGAACATTCCCCGACGGACAGTTACAGACCGATCTTTCGGTCAAAAACTGAGCATGCTCTATCAACACCGACACCGTGTAAACTTTATCCTTGTGTATTCTGTAGTCTATTCTTCTTCTTCTTCTTCTTGTCAGTAGTCTGCTTCCTTCAACCTTGAAGATTCTTGCAGAACTTGGTGATAGTGTGTGTGATAGGGGTAAGGTGCATGTGCCTGAGCTGACTAACATTAGTAACAAGTTATAATTTAAACGCCAACTTTCAAAGGCTAAGCAGTGGCCAGTAGAATCATCGCTATCCGATCGATAGCCACAAACTTACACAGCACAGCCCATCTGTAGAATTAAGTAGATACGCCTACTGTCACATCACTCACAAATAGCATTATCTGTGTCTGTGACTGCCTGTATCAGCAAACTATATGATAATATGGGTATGACTGAGATGATGACAGTCTTCATACAAAACTTACACAAATGTGAGCCTACGGGACTACAATCATCGTCGCTATAGGATGAGCACACTATGAGCTCCGTCAGCCAGCGCGTACACCACAGAACTCTTACACATATAGAAGAATCACTCGCCACCCGTTTTGTCGCCGTCGCTCGACTCATTGTCACGTGACGTCCGCCATTTTGCTTAGCGGAACTTTTTTGCGTGCAAATCCCAGCAGACGCTATCCACATACAGTGACTGCATGTTGTACCGTGTTTTTCTGACGTTCCGAGACCTTGAGCGAGGCATTAAAATGCCATATTGTGCGGCTGTAAACTGCACAAATCACTTGAAAAAAGGATTTGGAAACAGGTAAGTTTGACACCAAGCCATGATGAGAATAAGAAGTAGTAATTCCCCAAGTAACGTTACAATTAGGCGGATCGGTCGTATGTTGGCTTTCTTGTGAGCGCAGTAGCAAAGGTAGTCCCAGACACTGGATTTTGTGTTTGCCGTCGACATATCTGTTTACCACCAACTATGCAAAATAAAAAAGATCAATTAGATCTAGGCCTAATTTAGGCCCTGGGGCTATATTACACTCTGTACGTTGTGAGTTGGGGCAAACAGCTTTGTACATGAAAAAGTGTAAATTTATGTAAATTTGAGCTTAGGTGTAAACTTTACACGTAGATTTATTCTTGTCTAGGTAGTTAGAGTCACAGTACCAGTGGTGGGCCAGTGTCAGTGTTAGTGACAACACTATGGTCGTTTAGATACTAGATTGTCTAGACTGACTGTGTACTCTAGTATTAAAGTAACCCCAGGACATTGCTTTCGCAATATGCAATATTTGTCATACATGTATTTGCGAGACTTATCTTGCCTACATATTGTTGCCACGTTAACATTTCGTACTATACCATATAGTATGTTTTCACACTCATAAGGATTTCATTTTGAATTGTGCTTGAAGTTGAAGCGAACAAGTGCAAGTGAAATCTTGGATTATACAGTATTGCAAGTCAAGGGCGTACCGAGGGGGGGGGGGTGTTTTGGGTGTTCAGACACCCCCCTTTGCCAAAAGGGGGGTGTTTAAGGTGTTCAAACACCCCCCTTGGGCAAGAGGGAGGTGTTTGAGCTATTCAACACCCCTCTTCAGCAGTGCTTAGATGTTGACAAATGAAACAAAAGCTGTCTTTACCGCTTTTATTTCCGTTTTGAATTCCGCATTTCCTTTCTTTTGCGTTCATTTTTTTTCTCTCTCTCTTCCTTGTTTTAATGTTTGTGTGGATGATGATACATTATAGAGTTACATAATATCATACGCACTAAAGAACTCGTGTACAGTACGTGTTAATACTACGTTACTGCACCGCGCGCGAAGCTGACGCGCAAACAGAAAACCAAATCAAACAAGATAAAAACAAAACATGAATTCCATGTTTTGTAACGCTGAAATATACAAATTTTCGGCTCGCTCGCTGCGCCCGCTCGCCAAAATTTATCCAAAAAAAAAGAAGAACAAAACGTAATGATGACGTGGAAATATAAAAATTTCGGGTCACTCACTCGTAGTAATTTAGAGTATTTTTCCAAGTCCTTAGTTTGTTGGCATAAATCGTTATCTATGAAGCCGTCACTATCCCATCTTGATTAGAATTGTAAGATTTAATAACCAAAAAATGACAAGAATTCCATGTTTTGTAAGGTGAAATACAAAAATTGTCGGCTCGCTCGCTGCGCTCGCTCGCCAAAATTTATCAAAATTTATCAGATTTTATATCACCCTAAAAAAAAACCTTTTAAGTGCTCGAAAAAGCACATCAAGTGGACTTTTTTAAAGTCCCTACCGGGATGGGATTGGGGTTGAACACTGTTGGTATAAATCGTTATCTATAAGACCGTCACTATATCTTGATTAGAATTGTCATTCGAAGATTTAATAACCAAAAATGACAAGAATTCCATGTCTTGTAAGCTGAAATACAAAAATTTTCGGCTCGCTCGCTGCACTCGCTCGCCAAAATTCTTCAATATCTATTACATTTAAAACACCCTCAAAAAGACCCCTTCTATAAGTACTTGAAAAAGCACATCATGTGGACTTTTTTTAAGTCCCTACCGGAATGGGGTTGGACACTGTTGGAACAAATCGTTATCTATAAGGCCGTCACTATGATTAGAATTGTAATTTGAAGATTTAATAACCAAAAATGACAAGAATTCCATGTTATGTATAAAGCTGAAATATAAAAATTTTCGGCTCGCTTGCTGCGCTCGCTCGCCAAAATATATCAAAATTTAGGGTTGCCTATTTATACATTTAAATCACCCTCAAAAGACCCCTCTTAAATTTATCAGATTTTATATCACCCACAAAAAAAAAAAACCTTTTAAGTGCTCGAAAAAGTATATCAAGTGGACTTTCGCTCGCATTTAATCGTTATGCCATTCTCCTGATGTTACTGCCAGCAACTGCCAGCAGTTGCACCCGGTGCGCCCCCTCCCCTTAATTTCTAAAGCTAAAAAATACAGCTGCCAACGGCAGTTTGGGGACTTAAAATGTCAAAATTTTCAAGCTCGCTCGCTTCGCTCGCTCGCATTTAATCGTTATGCCATTCACCTGATGTTACTGCCAGCAACTGCCAGCAGTTGCACCCGGTGCAACCCCCTTAATTTCCAAAGCAAATATATATATACATATATATACATATATTATTATACATAGCTACAAACGGCAGTTTGGGGACTGTAAAATGTCAAAATTTTCAAGCTCGCTGGTCATACCTCCCCCAATAATGAACATAAACCGACACCCTTGACGACCAGTGGCGGATCCAGGGGGCGCACCGGGCGCCCCCTCCCTCCAATGCGAAAAAAAATATATTTACATGTAGCCACAAACGACAGTTTTTGGACGGTAAAATGTCAAAATTTTAAAGCTCTATCGCTTCCCTCGCTCGCATTTAACCGTTATATTCCATTCTCCTGATGTTACTGCCAGTAATTGCCAGCAGTTGCGCCCGGTGCGCCCCCGCCCCCCCCCCCCCCCGAATATCCAAAGCGAAAAAATATAGCTACAAACGGCAGTTTGGGGACTGTAAAAATGTCAAAATTTTCAAGCTCGCTCGCTTCGCTCGCTCGCATTTAATCGTTATGCAATTCTCCTGATGTTGCTGTCAGTAATTGCCAGCAGTTGCGCCCGGTGCGCCCCCCTCCCCTTAATTTCCAAAGCGAAAAAATATAGCTACAAACGGCAGTTTTGGGAATGTAAAATGTCAAAATTTTCAAGCTCGCTCGCTTCGCTCGCTCGCATTTTATCGTTATGCAATTCTCCTGATGTTGCTGTCAAATTGCCAGCAATTGCGCCCGGTGCGCCCCCTCCCCTTAATTTCTAAGGCGAAAAAATATAGCTACAAACGGCAGTTTTGGGACTGTAAAATGTCAAAATTTTCAAGCTCGCTCGCTTCGCTCGCTCGCATTTAATCGTTATGCAATTCTCCTGATGTTGCTGTCAGTAATTACCAGCAGTTGCGCCCGGTGCGCCCCCTCCCCTTAATTTCTAAAGCGAAAAAATATAGCTGCCAACGGCAGTTTGGGGACTTAAAATGTCAAAATTTTCAAGCTCGCTCGCTTCGCTCGCTCGCATTTAATCGTTATGCCATTCTCCTGATGTTACTGCCAGCAACTGCCAGCAGTTGCACCCGGTGCAACCCCCTTAATTTCCAAAGCAAATATATATATATATATATATATATATACATCATAGGCGTACCCAGGATTTTTTAGAGGGGGGTGTTCAGTGGCGTACCATGGGTCAAGACATTGGGGGGGGGGGGGGGGGGGCGCACCTCATGGCCGGAAGCAACATCAGAATTGCATAATTATACAATTAAATACGAGCGAGCGGAGCGAGCGAGCTTGAAAATTTTGACATTTTACAGTCCCCAAACTGCCGTTTGTAGCTATGTATAATGATATATGTATATATATATATATATATATATATTTGCTTTGGAAATTAAGGGGGTTGCACCGGGTGCAACTGCTGGTAATTACTGACAGCAACATCAGGAGAATTGCATAACGATTAAATGCGAGCGAGCGAAGCGAGCGAGCTTGAAAGTTTTGACATTTTACAGTCCCAAAACTGCCGTTTGTAGCTATATTTTTTCGCCTTAGAAATTAAGGGGAGGGGGCGCACCGGGCGCAACTGCTGGCAATTACTGACAGCAACGTCAGGAGAATTGCATGACGATAAAATGCGAGCGAGCGAAGCGAGCGAGCTTGAAAGTTTTGACATTTTACAGTCCCAAAACTGCCGTTTGTAGCTATATTTTTTCGCCTTAGAAATTAAGGGGAGGGGGCGCACCGGGCGCAACTGCTGGCAATTACTGACACAAACATCAGGAGAATTGCATGACGATAAAATGCGAGCGAGCGAAGCGAGCGAGCTTGAAAATTTTGACATTTTACAGTCCCCAAACTGCCGTTTGTAGCTATATTTTTTCGCTTTAGAAATTAAGGGGAAGGGGCGCACCGGCCGCAACTGCTGGCAATTGCTGACAGCAACATCAGGAGAATTGCATAACGATTAAATGCGAGCGAACGAAGCGAGCGAGCTTGAAAATTTTGACATTAATTTTTACAGTCCTCAAACTGCCGTTTGTAGCTATATTTTTTCGCTTTAGAAATTAATGGGAGGGGGCGCACCGGGCGCAACTGCTGGCAATTACTGACAGCAACATCAGGAGAATTGCATAACGATTAAATGCGAGCGAGTGAAGCGAGCGAGCTTGAAAATTTTGACATTTTACAGTCCCCAAACTGCCGTTTGTAGCTATATTTTTTCGCTTTGGAAATTCGGGGGGGGGGGGGGGGGGGGAGGGGGCGCACGGGCGCAACTGCTGGCAATTACTGGCAGTAACATCAGGAGAATGGAATATAACGGTTAAATGCGAGCGAGGGAAGCGAGCGTATGGCAAGCCTTTTTTACATTTAAAGTTTATTTCTGATATCACAAATTCCATTTTTGTGATATCATAAAATCAAATTTTTGATATCAAGAATTCAACTTATGATATCAAGAATCAAATTTGTGATATCACAAATTCCCGTATAAGTGTAGCACATGAACTTAATTTGTGATATCAAGAAATCGAATTTGTGATATCACAAAATCCATTCTTGATATCACAAATTCAATTTGTGATATCAGAAATTCGAATTAGTGATATCTAAAATTCAATTTGAGATATCACTAAATGAATTTGTGATATCAGAAATTCGAATTCTTGATATCAAAAATAGGTTTCACGTGAAAAACCAATGGTGATTCGTGATATCACAAAATTATTTTTTGATATCACAAATTCGAATTTGTGATATCACGAAATAAATTTGTGATATCACTAATTTGAATTTGTGATATCAACAATTCTTATTTGTGATATCACAAATGCGAATTTCTGATATCACAAATTCTATTTTGTGATATCACGAATTGAATTATTGATATCACAAAATCGAATTTGTGATATCAGTAATTCACAGGGAATTCGAGCGTTTGTTTTGCGCTGAAATTCACCTGTGAATTCGAGCGTTAGTTGAGCGCAGAAATACATGGGGAATTCGAGCGTTAGATCAGTGAAGTAAATCCCTGTGAATTCGAGCGTTAGTTGAGCGCAGAAATACAAAGTGAATTCGAGCGTTAGTTTTGCGCTGAAAATCAACTGTGAATTCGAGCGTTAGTTGAGCGCAGAAATACAAAGTGAATTCGAGCGTTAGTTTTGCGTTGAAATTCAACTGTGAATTCGAGCGTTAGTTGAGCGCAAAAATACACAGGGATTTCGAGCGTTAGTTCAGTGCAGTAAATCCCTGTGAATTCGAGCGTTAGTTGAGCGCAGAAATACAAAGTGAATTCGAGCGTTAGTTTTGCGCTGAAATTCAACTGTGAATTCGAGCGTTAGTTGAGCGCAGAAATACACAGGGATTTCGAGCGTTAGTTCAGTGCAGAAAATCGCTGTGAATTCGAGCATTAGTTTAGCGCAGATATACAAAGTGAATTCGAGCGTTAGTTTTGCGCTGAAATTCACCTGTTAATTCGAGCGTTAGTTGAGCGCTGAAATACACAGGGAGTTCGAGCGTCAGTTCAGTGCAGAAAATCGCTGTGAATTCGAGCATTCGTTTAGCGCAGAAATACAAAGGGAATTCGATAGTTAGTTTTGCCCTGGAATTCAACTGTGAATTCGAGCGTTTTTTTTTCTTTTTTAGCGCAGAATACACAAGGAATTGGAACATTACTTTTGAGCTGATATTCAGATGGAAGGTATATTATACTGCTAACTTTTTTTTAGAACAATGTTCAAAATACAAACTATATATGAGAGATTTACACATCCATCATTCCCTAAATGATCATCAAGGTATATTCCGCTGAATTATTGATACAAATCAATTATTGCTTTGCAAAATCTTATCATGAATTCAATGATACTATGTTCACTTAGGGCCTACATTTAATTCATCGTTTTGGTCCTCAAATTGTCATCTATTACTACATTATTGTTAATCATTATACATCCCCCCCCCCCCATTTTTCATGTGGTAATCCCCTTTATATACGGTAAGACTCTTCCACCAAATCGATGATAATTATGTGTGGTTGTATGTGTATGTGTGTTATAAAAGCATACCATGTGTTTGTATTGCGGAGGACCGACCGAGGGCAATCACCCCTCTGGTCTGTGTATGTCAGCAGCGGAGAATAAGATAGAGAGACTGTGAGTCATGCAGGGTGCGAGAGGGAGTCGTAAACTTGTCAAATGTCCACCACTGGTGTCGGCTGGTGGTCACATAAAGCAACGTGTTTCTCCTAAAGACATTTTCTCACTCCTCAAAATCAGTCCTCCAGAACAAAGGGGTGTATCCATTAAGACCAATAGTGTTGGGTGTACAGTTTGCCTGCCCCAATATGTTTATGATTTTGTAAAATAATTTAAAGTGTAATCATATAGGTAAGTTTATTCAAGAACCAAAACCGGGGAGAACAAAACTGGAATGCACAAGCCCAAAAGTCTTCAGACCAGATCAAGAAGAGTGAAGATATCCAGATCTTATGAGGATTTTATGCAGCAGTATGCATGGCAAACAAACAGTTAGAATTTGTAGTAAGAAAAAAGCAGTGGTACGAAGGACTTCAATTTTGTTAATCTGCGCAATGAGAAATCTCTCTTATTAACTCGGAGGAGTAACAGGGGGAGGTCGGGAGAGAGTATCTTTCACATGACAGAGTAAAGAGAAACGTAAACAGAAGTTGTAAGTCAACCAGTCTCTGCCAAATCAGTGGCGAGAAATGGAGAAAAATAAGAATATAATAATGACTTTGAAGTAATTGACAACATATCAATAATGGCATTTTAGATATGTTGCTGAACGATTTATTTTCATCGATTCTTTTAAAACCAATTCCTAATCACTTTAAATGAAGACGAGTTGCCAAAACTCTTCATTTAGGGTTTTTTGTAACTATCGTTATATACTATGTAAAGATAACACCTGAAATTCCATAGGAATATCTGCGCTAAACTAATGCTCGAATTCACAGTGTATTTCTGCGCTCAACTAACGCTCGAATTCACAGTTGAATTTCAGCGCAAAACTAAAACTAAAGGGAATTCGTGATATCAGAAAATCTTTTTTAAAAGTAATATGGCTTGCCATACGAGCGAGCTTGAAAATTTTGACATTTTACCGTCCAAAAACTGTCGTTTGTAGCTACATGTATATATTTTTTTTCGCATTGGAGGGAGGGGGCGCCCGGTGCGCCCCCTGGATCCGCCACTGGTAGTCAAGGGTGTCGGTTTATGTTCATGATTGGGGGAGGTATGACCAGCGAGCTTGAAAATTTTGACATTTTACAGTCCCCAAACTGCCGTTTGTAGCTATGTATAATAATATATGTATATATATATATATATATATATATATATATATATATTTGCTTTGGAAATTAAGGGGGTTGCAGTGGGTGCAACTGCTGGCAGTTGCTGGCAGTAACATCAGGAGAATGGCATAACGATTAAATGCGAGCGAGCGAAGCGAGCGAGCTTGAAAATTTTGACATTTTAAGTCCCCAAACTGCCGTTGGCAGCTATATTTTTTCGCTTTAGAAATTAAGGGGAGGGAGCGCACCGGGTGCAACTGCTGGCAGTTGCTAGCAGTAACATCAGGAGAATGGCATAACGATTAAATGCGAGCGAAAGTCCACTCGATATGCTTTTTCGAGCACTTAAAAGGTTTTTTTTTTTGAGGGTGATATAAAATCTGATAAATTTTGATAAATTTTGGCGAGCGAGCGCAGCGAGCGAGCCAAAATTTAAGAGGGGTCTTTTGAGGGTGTTTTAAATGTATAAATAGGCAACCCTAAATTTTGATATATTTTGGCGAGCGAGCGCAGCAAGCGAGCCGAAAATTTTTATATTTCAGCTTTATACATAACATGGAATTCTTGTCATTTTTGGTTATTAAATCTTCGAATTACAATTCTAATCATAGTGACGGCCTTATAGATAACGATTTGTACCAACAGTGTCCAACCCCATCCCGGTAGGGACTTTAAAAAAGTCCACATGATATGCTTTTTCAAGCACTTATAGAAGGGGTCTTTTGAGGGTGTTTTAAATGTAATAGATATTGAAGAATTTTGGCGAGCGAGTGCAGCGAGCGAGCCGAAAATTTTTGTATTTCTGCTTACAAAACATGGAATTCTTGTCATTTTTGGTTATTAAATCTTCGAATGACAATTCTAATCAAGATATAGTGACGGTCTTATAGATAACGATTTATACCAACAGTGTTCAACCCCAATCCCATCCCGGTAGGGACTTTAAAAAAGTCCACTTGATATGCTTTTTCGAGCACTTAAAAGTTTTTTTTTTTTTTTGAGGGTGATATGAAATCTGAAAAATTTTGATAAATTTTGGCGAGCGAGCGCAGCGAGCGAGCCGACAATTTTGTATTTCACCTTACCAAACATGGAATTCTTGTCATTTTTTGGTTATTAAATCTTACAATTCTGATCAAGATGGGATAGTGACGGCTTCATAGATAACGATTTATGCCAACAAACTAAGGACTTGGAAAAATACTCTGAATTACTACGAGTGAGTGACCCGAAATTTTTATATTTCCACGTCATCATTACGTTTTGTTCTTCTTATTTTTTTTTTGATAAATTTTGGCGAGCGGGCGCAGCGAGCGAGCCGAAAATTTTTATATTTCAGCGTTATAAAACATGGAATTCATGGAATTCATAGAATTCATGTTCTGTTTTTATCTTGTTTGATTTGGTTTTCTGTTTGCGCGTCAGCTTCGCGCGCGGTGCAGTAACGTAGTATTAACACGTACTGTACACGAGTTCTTTAGTGCGTATGATATTATGTAACTCCATAATGTATCATCATCCACACAAACATTAAAACAAGGAAGAGAGAGAGAGAGAGAGAGAGAAAATGAACGCAAAAGAAAGGAAAGGCGGAATTCAAAACGGAAATAAAAGCGGTAAAGACAGCTTTTGTTTCATTTGTCAACATCTAAGCATTGCTGAAGAGGGGTGTTGAATAGCTCAAACACCTCCCTCTTGCCCAAGGGGGGTGTTTGAACACCTTAAACACCCCCTTTTGGCAAAGGGGGGTGTTTGAACACCCAAAACACCCCCCCCCCCCCCCCTCGGTACGCCCTTGATATACATATATTATTATACATAGCTACAAATGGCAGTTTTGGGACTGTAAAATATCAAAATTTTAAAGCTCGCTTGCTTCGCTCGGTCGCATTTAATCGTTATGCAATTCTCCTGATGTTGCTGTCAGTAATTGCCAGCAGTTGCGCCCGGTGCGCCCCTCTCATTAATTTCTAAAGCGAAAAAATATAGCTACAAACGGCAGTTTGAGGACTGTAAAATGTCAAAATTTTCAAGCTCGCTCGCTTCGTTCGCTCGCATTTAATCGTTATGCAATTCTCCTGATGTTGCTGTCAGCAATTGCCAGCAGTTGCGCCCGGTGCGCCCCCTCCCCTGAATTTCCAAAGCGAAAAAATATAGCTACAAACGGCAGTTTTGGGACTGTAAAATGTCAAAATTTTTTAGCTCGCTCGCTTCGCTCGCTCGCATTTTATCGTTATGCAATTCTCCTGATGTTGCTGTCAGTAATTGCCAGCAGTTGCGCCCGGTGCTTCCCCTCCCCTTAATTTCTAAGGCGAAAAAATATAGCTACAAACGGCAGTTTTGGGACTGTAAAATGTCAAAATTTTCAAGCTCGTTCGCTTCGCTCGCTCGCATATGCAATTCTCCTGATGTTGCTGTCAGTAATTACCAGCAGTTGCGCCCGGTGCGCCCCCTCCCCTTAATTTCTAAAGCAAAAAAATATAGCTGCCAACGGCAGTTTGGGGACTTAAAATGTCAAAATTTTCAAGCTCGCTCGCTTCGCTCGCTCGCATTTAATCGTTATGCCATTCTCCTGATGTTACTGCCAGCAACTGCCAGCAGTTGCACCCGGTGCAACCCCCTTAATTTCCAAAGCAAATATATATATATATATATATATATATATATATATATATTATTATTATACATAGCTACAAATGGCAGTTTGGGGACTGTAAAATATCAAAATTTTCAAGCTCGCTCGCTCCGCTCGCTCGCATTTAATTGTACAATTATGCAATTCTGATGTTGCTTCCGGCCATGAGGTGCGCCCCCCCCAATGTCTTGACCCACGGTACGCCACTGAACACCCCCCTCTAAAAAATCCTGGGTACGCCTATGCAGTATTGCCTTTGGTATTTTTTTTAATATTCTTGCCAGTGTCCATTATTCATGGTTTTATTTTGCTGCCATATTGTATGCTAAGTGATTGTACATGCATTTGCTTTCATGATGTACAATACATCTAGTTGTCTTATTTGTGACACTTGTTTTGCCTATAATACATGTATACATACTTTGAGATGCAGTGTAGTATGTTTTCACACTCTTTAGATTTCACCTTGAATTTCGTTTGAAGCAAATGGGTGCGTGTGAAATCTTGCATTATACAGATGTTCATGTATTGCCTTTAGTTGATATTGTTATGCCAAGAATGCATTTGATATTCTTGCCCGACAGTGTTCATTCTTTATGGATTTTATGTTGTTGCTATATTGCATGATAGTTGATTATACAGGCATTTGCTTTCGTGATATACAACATTTGTTGTATATCTGTGATACTTGTTTTGCTTACATGTTGCTACCAAATTATGTTTTCATACTACACAGTGTATGGGATAGTGTTTGTTAAACTCATTACTAAGGATTTAATCTTGAATCATGCTGAGCTAAGTACGAGTGAAATCTTACATTTACAAATGTATTACCTTTAATACTGTTGCCAGGAATGCCTTTGGTGTTCTTTTCAGTGTTCATAATTCGTAGATTTATATTGCCATAGTGCATGCGGATCAACACAATATGTTTTCATACTATACCATAGTGTGTTTTTACACTCATTAGGATTTTCTTTTTGAATCACGCTTGAAGCTATCAAGGGCAAGTGAAATTGTGCACTATATTGATGTATTGCCTTAGATAATCTTGCCAGACAGTGTTCATTATTCATGAATTTTATGTTGTTGCCCTATTGCATGTCCATTATAGATGTATATGCATTTGATTTTGTGATTACAATAGTTGTCACAAATTTGCGACACTGGTGGTCTTGCCTATCATTTGCATAATATGTTCCTGACGCATGTACTGCCTGTGATTATAGCCGCCGTATTAGGTATGATAATGGTACGTGTACTTCAAGCAAATGGTATATCACTTTACTGTGGTTGATTCTCAGCAATCAACTTTGACCTTGATGAATGTCAAATAAATTGTAAAAAATCAGGAAAATTAACTCTGTCCAACTTAACTTTCTGTTTTTTGTGGAAGACAATCTTGAAAGGAGTTCATGCTTGTAATGTGTGTGTGTGAGTGTGTGAATACATATATATATATATATATATATATATATATATATATATATATTATGTATATATATATATATATATATATATATATATTGATTGAGTACCAGGTAGTCTACATGTTGGTGCAGCAATATCATGATATCGAAAGTAAAACAGAAACCAATTTCATGTTGATCACCAACAATTTATTTACAGCACACAAATATTTGAGCGATTCGCTCTTTCTCAAGTGTTGTTGCAAATCGCTCAAAAATTGGTGTGGTGAAATAAATTGTTGGTGATTAGCATGAACTCGATTTCTGTTTTATTCATGTATACAGATATACAGTGTATACATGCCTATAGGCATATTGCTTCCTATACCAATATGTGCAATAGTGGTAACTACATTGTACTACACACTACTAATGATAATGATAACAGCAGGAATGTAGATAATTAAGGTGATGTTGTCTTCCAAATTTCTCATATGTTGAACGAGTGTGAGATGGGGAAGATGTATTACATGATCATATCCACAAATCACTGATTTTTACAACTGGACTGACTGGAAATTTAATTTGACCTGTTTAATGGGAGAAAAATCAAAAGCACGAACACACATCTTCTTACAATATCATTGGAGGGGGAAAAATGCAAGACATAGGGGTGAGAGGGGTATCAGAAAAATGGCAGGACACAGACAAGGACAGGCGCGCGTCTTAGATTATTTTATACCAAAGCAGATCACGTCTCCGAAGTCAAATAGATCTATCCGAAAGGGGAAAAAACACCTGTTTCAATACAGACAACTTTCAGGGAAGAGTGTGAAATAAATAACATAAATGAGTACATGAATCTGTGGTCAACGCTGGATTGAGAAGTACCAGTTTGACAGTTTACAAGTTCAAGTAAATATCAAGGGCTATAGCGGCTGTCATACTGTCCGATCAGTGAGTTGACCGTACCGTACTCGCGAGGAGCTGCGGAGGTACCGCTAAGCAACATGGCGGCGTGTGCACTGAGGCGTCGCATCCGGGGTGCGCGGTGGCGACACCGAGCTCAGCGGGTTGTGAATGGGTATGATTCTTCTATGTGTAAGAGTTCTGTGGCGTACACGCGTACAATTACTCGTGACAGGTTACCCGAGTTTTACTCGTGACACGATTACTTCCACCTCCCTGATGATGATATACAAAAGTCCACAGAATTGCGATCACACATAACCGTAGAAATCTCCACCAGTCCCGCCGAACTCGGCAGGCTGAATCCAAGTGCATCTCTGTGGTTCACGCACGCTGCCATTCGCTAACATGGCTAATAACAAATTGGCTGGAGGAGTAGCGAGGATCGGGACCACGGCGAAGGGCCGGGGGGGGGGGGGGGGTGCACTTGGCGCCCCTTTTCTTTCATTGTAAAAACAAAAATGAAATCCAAATGAAACCGTTATAAGTCCTTTTTTTTGGCCCCCTTCCGGAATCCCTGGATCCGCCCCTGTTACCCTGTAGGCTAGCTACCCCACCAAGCCCCAAATGTTTGACCCAATGGGGACACGTACCCTCCTCATTGAAAAAAAAAAAAATGCGCTTGTCGGGAGGGGTTGCCAGACCGCGACCTCCCCCCCCCCCCCCCCCCCCCCCCTGCTGCTGCTGAATTATTGAGATTCTGGTAAGTATATAGCACACAAAGAACTGATCACCAGTCGCACTTAAGTCCTACTTAACTTTAAGAACGGCTTTGTGAAGTACGCCCCCTACCCCTAACGGCGGATACTAGTATACTACATTATACTAGTAGTACATTGTAATTTACTCCATGGAGCCCATGGACCAAACTTGGTCGATCAGAAGTAAACGTGTAGGCCTATATATATTGACCCTGCGTAATGAAATATAAAACAACCTCTGACAACTCGATCATTCCACTAAGGATGTATTGTAATATAGGTTTTCCCGTTCAATTTCACTATACTTTTGTCATTCAAATTCATCAATGTGCATTAAAATTCACACATCGCACGCTCTGACGCACGCGAAATATTCGGGCATTCAAATTCAGAATTCGAGCGATCAGTACGTATTTCATTTCGTTTTCGTCTAATCAAATTTACACTTGGGCGTTCAATTTCCAAATGCGAACGTAATTGCATTTCCTACTCGTGCATTCCATTTAATTCATGCGATAGTCACGTGATAGTCCCGACGAGCTTGTACTGCGTTCGATTTCATTTTAAGGCGATCAACCTACTACTCCGTGCAATCAATTTAACGAGGAAAATAGATATATGGCGTAAACGTTTAAGACAAGGCGAAAGGACATACATCACAACCAATGAAGGCTTGCATAATAGTGTAATAATTATTATGTTTGTTTGAAGGTTTACATTCCCTGATAGCAAACACTGGTAAAAATCACGTCAATTAATGTACGTCTCTTTTTTTTTTGGGGGGGGGGGGGTCACGACACACGTCATATTCACGTCATATATTTACGTCTTATAGTCGACAGTTTGCACCAGCACAAGACGTAACATAAGACGTCATATTCTCACGTCTTATTCACGTCATTTATTTGCGTAGGCCTACGTCTTATAGTCAACAGTTTGCACCAGCACAAGACGTGAAATATATTATAAGACGTCATATTTTGACGTCTTATTCACGTCATATATTTACGTCTTTTATAGTCGATAGTTTGCACCAGCACAAGACGTAAAATAAGACGTCATATTCTGACGTCTTTGTGACGTCTAATTGGTTTAAAAATGACGTCATTATGACGTCTTTGGACCAGAATTTTGCGTTCACAACCAGAATTTTGCATTCACACCGGTAAAAATCACGTCATATTCACGTCTTTTTTTTTGTCGTGTTGCCATCATATCTACATCATATATTTACGTCTTTTTGACGACAGTTTGCACCAGCGCAAGACGTAAAATAAGACGTAAAATAAGACGTCATATTTTGACGTCTGTGTTACGTCTTTTGTCACATTCCTATGAACAAAATAAAAAACGACTGGTAAGTGTCACACGTCATATTTACGACTAATTTCATATCGTACTCCTCTGCTATTTAGATCTAGTGCCCAACCAATGGTGATGTAATGTTAGCCTATTGAATATGTAAATGACCTATATCCTACACAACCTAGTATACTCTAGATTCTATGTCTATGTCCTATTTCTAACTACAATCGCAATGCAACACATGGTTCATATACCCACGAAAAATTGTAATGCTTGAAGGCATGGTTACTGAACTAGATTTCATTCTTATCAGGCCAGCTGAAATATGAAAATATTCCTGAAACACAAGTTGAAGTTTGAATAATGAATATCACAGTAAAGTATACAATTTTCTACACATTTTAAATTTGAAGTCAATACGAAAACCCTATAGGTTAATGTATTTACTTATTGCCACTAGCTTTTGAATATTATAATATAGGTTTTCCCATCCGTTTTCGCACTTTTGTCATTCAATTTCAAAGATTTATTATTCAATTTCGTCCCGAGAAGCAGGTGGAACGCAAATCCTAACTTCAATCTCGTCAGTTGTCATTGTAATTCGTTTTTCGTCAAACATTTTCGAAGACATATAGCATTCAGAATCGTCAATTGTCATTCAAATTCGTCCCTCCCCGCTGACGGATCGCAGAATGTGAAGATCAAATTCGTCTTTGCTCACACAATTTCATGAATTTTTCATTCAAATTAGTCAGATATTGTCGATTCTTTATTTTGATGGTTAACCAACTTTAAGCCGACATATATAGTTTTACTTTCTCTCGTAAACTGTACCGTTACACATTATTCCCTAACCATATTGCTTTAAACAATACACACGAAAAACAAGACTGCCAACGAAAATGATTGAAGGATAAACGACAGTCAAAAGTCATAACCCAGGACAGTATGTCAGTGTCACATTTTTAACTTTAACTCGTAATGTTCAGGTTTTTGCATCATAATGCATGAAGCAAAGTTTAAATTTTGTACCCTGGAAAGCAGTAAAACATAATTATGTTATCCATTCTTTGACATTAAACAGGCGACAATTCTACACCTAAATTTTGTCTTTAAACATTTCTTGCCTAGAAATCGTTTGTACAGTGTTTTCGTTTGCGAGAGAGTATACGTCTGTTTGTATCAGTGCGTGTATAAAATACTCGGATTGCTTGTGTGTGTGTCTGTATCTGTGGTTCTGTGTGTGTGGGGGGGGGCACTTGTGTGTATGTTAACTGCTGAATATAAAATGTGAACGGTTACAGATAAAAAAATTAACAATACATGAATGACTGGAAAATCACACTGGGTAGAGATATGAGACGAATATGAATGAAAATTTAACGAAAATTATTGACAAAAGACGAAATCGATCCTGAAAATGAACAACGAAGGACGAATTTGAAAGTAAGATTGGCCTACTTCCAACATTCCGCGACGAAATTGAAGTAAAAATTTGTGGAATTGAATGAAAAAAGTTTGAAAATGAATGGGAAAACCTATATGTTCTCTGTTCATATATTCGGTTTTTTTTTTTTTTCATCTCAGTAAATTTTGAATTGTAAGGTCCAATCAGCATTGCACCGAAACGACACAACAACAATCTAATCATACGCCTATTTCTTGATGATACTGCATGCCGACAACGCCCTAATACTAACCACATAATGACAATGCATCAATTTAAAGACAAACTGACACACAATGATCTCATATAGTCCCGCAAAAGTAAAATACAGTGTATACACAGCTTCTCACGGCGTCTGGTCGGGCTAATTATAAGAAAGCAATAAACAACAAACAAGACGCGAGTATGAGGCCTAATGTTCACGTTATCAGTTTCAATCAAAGAGTACACTCTTTGGTTTCAATGTAGTCGAAAATGTTGGGGTTTTTTTCTTACTACGGTGTCAACCAACCTTCCGTATTATGCTCGTATGTAGGCCCATACAGTGCCTAATGTTTGTTTGTTTGTTTCATTTTCCATCTAAGAAGATGGCTGGATAGCCCATATTCAGCTGCAATAGCTGGTCTTCCATGGGGTCCAGTTTGATGTTATAGGTGGGACCACTTCAACGGGTTAAACACACTGCTTCTTGTGGTGAATAAATGAAGAGGGATCATTTACGTGCGTGAGTTGTGGCTCTTTCACACAATGAGACCTCCATTTTTTTTATATCCTATCCGAGGGACATGTGCCTGTATATTTATTTTTCGTGAAGCCCGAGTTCAAATTTTTCAATGAACAGGTGGACCTCTATACTGCAAAATAAATAACCTTCATCATAGATCCCAATATATTCAAAGCTATGAAAAAGACACACATACATTGCCCCAAACTAACTAAATTCAGGATTTCTTGTAAATTGAATGCATATTTGGAACATGGTTGCCTGTTCACGAATTTGAATGACTGACAAGATTTCGTCGCCAGCTTGACATGAATTTGAATGCTCATTGCATTCAAGTTCCTGTTTCGAGCATTCAGTTTTACGCATTCCATCACGCTCGCAGCACTGAATCAGCAATCAAATTCAAAATCCGGTCATTCGAATTCACTATCGGAGCATTCAAATTCACTGTCGGAGCATTCAAATTCACTATCGGAGCATTCAAATTCACTATCGGAGCATTCAAATTTAAGAAAGGAGCACGCATTTCAGCAATGAGCATTCAAATTCACTATCGGAGCATTAAAATTTAAGAAAAAGAAAAGCACGCATTTCAGCAATGAGCATTCAAATTCATCTCAAGTTGGCTACGTAATCTCGTCGGTAATTCAAATTCGTGAATAGGCAACCAAAATCCAAATAACTGCATTCAATTCAAAATAAGTCCGGAATTTAGTTTGTTTGGGGCGGTGTATGTGCGTCGTTTTCGTTCAACTTTGCGTATATTGGGATTTATGATGAAGTAGCCCATAGGGATCTCTCTCTCTCTCTCTCTCTCTCTCTCACTCTCTACTGCAATCTCTCAATGATGTGGGCCTATATTAAGGTGAATTTGTCTTTTAACTTCTGCACTCTGTAACATAGGATGGACAATCAATCTGCTGCGGAACATAGATCTCCTGAGCAGATATACTCAGTTCCAAAAACATTGGTCAACGTAACTGAGCTTTTATTAGAGTCACTCAATCCTCTTTCAGGACTATATACCATATTGACACTTCAATCTCTTTTCACTTACACATCTCATCGTGCAAACTATTATACAATCAGGAAAAAAAAAGGTAAACACTTTTTCCAGTTCATATCATAGTCATAATCATTTTGATATAGATAATTTTGGCAAAATTTTTGTGTCACATACCATAAAGATTATTTAATTGGCTATCAACCAGGTAGGTTAATACAAAGGGAAATTTTACGCATGAGTGAACACATTCGTTTTTGTGTTCCAAGGTACAGAAGTAAAGATTGCAGAAATTGAAATTTGTGTATTTGTATTTGTTATATCGAAGAGCACATTATTACGTGCATGAATAGAAACTTTTTCATTTTTTTTTTGCAATTCTTACTTTTGTGCCTTCGAAGAGGAAAAAAATGTGTTCACTCATGCGTAAAGTTTCTCTTTTTCAATGACCTACACACGTTGATAGCCATTTAAATAACCTTTAACATGGTTTAAAAGACATTTATATTAATTTTAGCCTCATATTCTATGGGAAATATGAACTTGAGAAAGTGTTTATTTCCTTTTTGCTGAGTGTATATAAAATATGATTCATTACAATCATATTTATGACCCTCCAGCACACACACACACACACACACAAATCACCACTTATGTAACGATCTTGTGAATTATCTTGTATATAATTCTAAATAAAAAATAACATTATTTCTGTTTTTCTCAAGTGCTTAAATATTAATCAGTTAAAATCACTGTTAAAGGGAACGCAAACCCATGAGCAATGTGGATTGAGTAAAAGCATTAACATTAGTAGAACACAACAGTGAATGTTTGAGGTAAATCGGACAATCGATGCAAAAGTTATGAATTCTTAAAGTTTTGGTGTTGGAACCGCTGGATGAGGAGACCACTAGAGGTTATGATGTACGAGTGGACAACAATACCACCTCTCTAAAAAAAATCGAGTGAAAATATTCACTCTTGAAGGAGTGAATACAAAAAAGAGTGAATTTAGAGTGAAATTGGAGTGAATTTTGAGTGAAAATGTTAATCTTCACTCATTTTGGAGTGACCTCAGGGATCACTCGAAGATTTTGGAGTGATCCCTGACGTCACTCTAAAACGAGTGAAAATGAAAGTTTTCACTCAAAATCACTCCAATTTCACTCTAAATTCACTCGTTTTTTGTATTCACTCCTTCAAGAGTGAATATTTTCACTCGATTTTATTCAGAGAGTAAAGAAAATATAAAAGGAATTCCACAAAAAATTCACTTTTCTAGCAAAATGAAAGAGTACTTGACTAACCGCTTTCAGAAAGCAGTGGGAATAAGTTCTACCCATAACATAATTATGTCAGTGTCAAGTTGATGGAATGTGTAATTTTCATGAAAAATGAATTATTATTGAACTCCCTTTATATTTTCTTTATATTGTAGTCCACTCATACGTCATAATCTCCAGTAGTCTCCTTACCCAGCAGTTCCAACACCAAAACTTTAAAAATTCATAACTTTTGCATCGAATGCCAGATTTTCCTCAAACTTTCACTGATGTGTTCTACTAATGTTACTGCTTTCACTCAATCCACATTGCTCTTTGGGTTTGCGTCCCCTTTAAAGAGCGGTTAGTTCACTGACGTCATTTGAGATGGTTAAATCAAAGTAGGAATTCTATGAAAAATTTGGTCGTTTATCTCAAAGGCCTGTACTTAGAACTGAAACAATACAAAAACTTTTAAAACAGACACTGAAATGAAAAGCACAAGACGAATCCATAATATGCTTATTCTATGATACTTGCCATTCAAGGTCGCCATGTTTGTAGTCACTGTTTTCCGATTTTGTGCTTCTCCTCTTCACTCCATAATCTATCCTCTCATTTTCACGAAGTATGCAAATTCTTTTATAATCACTGCGAAATATGTCAACCAATCTAAATTCATGAAAATGAACACAACGATGTCACTAGGAGGTTAATAATTCGATATATTATGTTAGACGCAAGTAATGACCAGATTGCGTTAACCTTGGACATAATAATTTTCATGTAAAAAAAAAATCAACCGAAATGAGGTTAAGCTCGTAAGTTTGATTTCGTATCATCTTGGAATAGTTTTCTAATTCAAAACCCATAATTTCTGCAAAAGAGGTAAATAGTTGTTCGGCTATCAAACTAATATGAAACTGAGGAGTCGAGGGACATATTACAGTCTCAATTTGATTCAACCTTTATTTTCATTTTTTCTTTCAACAGAATGTTCAAAGTATTGATTGCGATTGGACATGAATTTGAATAATAATGATCCAAGAACCAAATGAATTAGTAAGAGTATGTACATGTTTACCATCAACTTTTAAATCACATCATAGCACGTGCAGAGTATTCACAGTTATGCTTATGCAATCACACCAAACAGTTTGAATACATTTTGAAAAAAGTGGGTCAAATGGAAGATGCGGGTGAATGAAATTCAAACAATTATATTCAAAAATATTTATAATAATGTTGACAAATGGAACCAGACAATTACATGCCATTAGACAAATCTGCGTAAGTTAACAGAATATATATGTAATGAAGACATTGCATGAATAATTTATTACATATACTTTATTATTTATAATCTATTACATATATAATTTACTACATATACTACATGAATCTTTTGTAAACGTTTGGACAATTTCATTTCATGACATGTATACTTTGTATTATGTTCATGATCTTCGTTGATTGGAAATAAACTATGATTGAATTGAATTGAAATTGAATTGAATATTTTCACATAGAAACATGAAAACAAAGCGGTAAAGGTTTGAAGTTTAAAGGGATGGTGCAGTTTTGGTTGAGATGGGGTTTCAGGTTTCCACGTTTTCTGATGATGATTTTTTTTAAGATGAGAAACTGTTGGTGATATATGAAAGAGCATATAAATCTAAGAGGAATTCAACGTTTACTTGATGAAAATCGATTAGAAATGGCTGAGATATCCAAAACAAAGTGATCCTAATAAAAGGTGGGACCTTTGTCTTACTTTGTTTTTATTTCTTTTTTTTAATATCTCAGCCATTTTAAAACCAATTTGCATCACTTAAAATTTGAATTCAACTTAGAAATGTATGCTCTTTAATATTTCATATAGTGGTTTCTTATTATCTTGTAAAAAGTTAAAAGCTGAATTCTCACTTCAACCTATACTATACCATCTCTTTGTTGATTCTAATAGCATCTTTGCTAAGGTCTAAGTATGAAGGCCTATAAAGTATTATGAATAAGAAACAATCATACTAAATATTTAAAATCTACGAAAAATCGCTTTTACCTTTTTGCATTTCATGCAAAAGTTATAGTATTGAAATGAAAAACTTGTAAACCTAATATATATTATCATCTTATGATTACCAACAAATAATGTTGGGGTACTTAAATCATTATTCATTATACAGCTGTAACATTTTGTGCGTGTCTATACATCGTTTTCAAAACATGCGTGCATGGTGATTAGCATGCAGAAAAAGAAATCCACTTGTGCAAGAGAAAATGGAGAATTCTTCCTCCCAAAATTCCAAATATCAAATCTAATTTATCTTTCTTCTGTCATGGGTGAACATGACATGCCTTCATGTACATTTTGAGCACACATGTAATCCGACACCACAAAACCTGATTGGCATATAAAGAAAATATAAATAAATTATCGTTTCAGAGCTGGAGTCATATTGTATTGCCCGAAATAGTCCAAATCTGCTGTGACGGCTTGTCATGTTGTAATGCAAAGTCTGGTTTGGCATTTTTGTGAAATGATGTAAAAATGTATTTTTATTGATTATTTATGTTGTCCAATCATGCACCAGACCAGCTAATTATGTATGTGTGGTAGTTGAATGAACAGTAATGATTTTAGAGCTTTTTTAACTAATTATTCTTCTTCTTGATTCAAACTGACTTTGTGGTCGAGAAACAATACGAAACACAAGTTTTCGATCAACTTTTAAGGCACTTGTAGTAGGAATTTGAAACGATTTTTTTTTTTTTTTTTTTTGGTGGGGGGCAGATCTATCAATGGTTGATGAAATGATTTCGATCAAAATCTATAGAATTTGATGTTTAGATTATTTTAGGGCCCCATATTAGGGCGTGTGGCACCTTAAGCAGCAAGGTTTTGTTTCAGCAATTTAACAGTGTTATCTAACATGTATTTATCTTGCTGCCATATAGCTGGTATGTGGTATATCCGACAAGCTGTCAGCGCTTGTACCATGCAGCCTCCATACTCTACCGTTCTGTCTCAGGAACGTATAAGTTAAACCCTGCATGCTGCAGTATGCATGCCAATAGTATACCATGAAAAGACTTTACTGTTGTCTAAAACGTAATTTTAACTATGCTTCCCGAGCAGCGAAGAAGAAAAACCGGCAATGGCGGACAGGCTATTCGAGACCGGTCTTTTCAACAATGCCAATTACTATCACGTACTTGCAATATTTACAGAGCAATGTTATACACGTACCTATTTACAGGTTTTCATTGGGGATCATTTGAACATTATTCGACAGGATATATTTTTGTTATGATTTGCGAAAATCGTTACGTGTACAAATACGTGCACCATTATTTTTTAGATCGTTTGGAAACCTCAACATACTGTCCGCATATTACGTGGATTGTTTACCAATACTGATTTGATTTTTGCTGGTTACAAATTCATATATTTTCAAGCCTTGCATTAGGAATACAGCCCGTCTAAACGGTATCATAATCATATTCAGTTTTAATACAATAATCAGCAGTGATCAGACACATCTTGATTGTGAATTGTGATTAATTAGGTCAAATATTACTATTGTAATTAAAAATTCGTATGATATAATTATGAACATCTATAGCATTTGTAAATCATAAATAAAGGACAAGTACGCTCTCTAGGTCTTTTGAAGCAGAATTTTTTCTTTTTAACGAAAATACCGATTGTAAAAATGAATGATAATGTACATCCCCAAACCCCTATAGGCCATAAGTCGTACGCGGAAGGATAAAGCTGTTACATAGTGTTGTAATAGGTAATTATATGATTTGTTAAGGCACAAGTTGTCTAATTCTGAATAATAATTCCAATTATTTTCCTCATTGAAGAAGAGACACATTCAATATGCTTTGCCATAAGTTTTCCGTCTTTATAAAATTCTAGAAACAGTGTCGAGTGCATTTGTTCTATCATATCTGTGCATATAATATTCCTATTCAATTTCACATGTGTACGTTTACTTAATACATATTAATTGTTATTTCGTTAGCATTAAACCATTTCAAAACGTGTAATAAATCAGGTCCAACCTCCTTTAAACCAATGTTCTTATTACCAGGTGGAAAAGAATGAAATGAATCCTAATCATCCAAAATAATATTAATGAAAAAAATAATCATAGGCTGTTGATCGTGACACATCGTTGATATGAATTAAGAAAAGAGAGGATGCCAATACTCATCCGCGTTCAAAATTCAAAATATCAAATCTAATTCAGCAACCTGGCTTTGTTTCAGCATTTCAATAATGTGTTATCTAACATGTAGGCCTATTTATCTTGCTGCCAATGCTGGCGGCCTATTTATCTTGCTGCCAGTGCTGGTATGTATATATCCGACAAAGAGCCAGTGCTTGTACCATCCTCCATACTCGACCTTTCTGTCTCAGGAACGTACAAGGTAAACTTTGCATGCCGCACTATGCATGCCTATCGTATATGCTATGAATAAACTTCACTGTTGTCTTTTTTAAAACTATGTTAGAGACATCCAGAGCTGCATAGAAGAAGTTAGACCAGGAACGAAGAAGAAGTAAGACTATAATAGGCAACAAGCATCAGCTGCGTTCCCTGTAAAACGGAGATGCACGTCTTGGCGACAACAACGTCAGCGTCAAGCGGTAATATGACTTAACCTGCTCAAAGGTAAAAAAAAATCAAGATAACGGAAGAAACTATCTGTATCAGAATACTGTGATCAACTGCAGACCACATATTCTTAAATAATTACATTATTACATGTTTTGAGTATATAATGAAATTAAGAATAAAACAATGATTTCAGCTATACAAATTGGAAGTGTAACATTTTTTTTTTTCGTTTTGTGATACAAATGAAGAGTTTGTTCGCAAAAACCGATAAGTCCATTTTTTTAAGATTTTGACGTACGGTCTCTGTCATAAAGTACAAAATAATACCTTTTGAACGATATATTGGTCACTACATATAAAAATACAGTTTTGAAGTTATGGTCAAATGAAGCAAAAATGTTCTTATTATTCCTCTATTTTTCTAGATCTTTAATCGCAAATATCTCCATTTGGCAAATATGGACTTATCGGTTTTTGCGAACAAACTCTTCAAATACTCTCCTCTACACAAAATGACAAAAATAAATATGTCAAGCAGAACCTTAAAAAAACATAGGTTGATCAGCAAAATGAACCCTTTCTGCACTTAATAAACAATGATAGCCGACGTTTGACATAGACGGTAAAATGTATACTATAATAATGTATTCAATAGACATAGAACGTCAGTTTCAAAGGAAATATAAAGTATCACATTTGCTATCATAATTGGCACATGTGACTATACATCATGTACATCGAAATGTCGGCGAAAAGTCACAGGACCCAATTTGACGTGGTGAAATTAAACGGGGACGACCTATGTATTCATTTTTTTATTACGAAGAATCTGAATTGATTTTTTTTTCAGTTTCTATACCTTTCTTTTCTCAAAGAAAATTTATAGGCATGTCTTATAGGTATACCTTTTTACTTTTTACAGAAATCCTTTACACACACTCTGTTTTCAACTCTTACGTCTTGAAGAATAATGTCGCTGGATTTTAACGTTTGTGTTAATCATGAATGGAATGTGTCTAGCAGGTGCCGAAAATTTCAATTTTATGTGGTAATCCGTTCATTGTGGTTGTTGTGCAGTTTATATCATGTTTTCGTTTTTTTTTTAGGGGGATCCCATTCATTGCACAGAGCTCTGCTGAGTGAAATTAAACACTTAAATAGACTCTAAACTTCAACGTTTGTTTGTTTGTTTTTTTGCACAGCATCCTTTTTCAGTAAACACTCCCTGAGGGTGAACGTTTGTTCTACAATTTAGGACGTTGGACGGTCCTTTTACTTTAGTTTTATGTAACTTTTAAGCTTTAAATGTGTTCTTTATATCATATTTAATAAATTTCCATGTCTTGTGACATCCTGGTGGTTTGATGATGCAAGATGACAAATAACACATAGAAAAGGAACATACAATACAGTTATTCTTGGTAAATATTGAACAGTGTTTTGTGGTCTTTTATGTAATATATAAAAATACTCGTTGATCTCTTCAAGTCTATGAAAATTACAAAGCTTTAAAAATTATGTGAGCCATTGCAGGCATGGGGGTGCCCTTATAATCTATCTGCACTCGTCCCTTGAACAGTTTCAAGTAATTGTATAGTTTTTGTTAAGATCAAACTACGCACTTTTAACATTTTTTTGGTGAGCTAACGACATGAACGAGGATGCTCTTATGAAAAAATGAAAGAGCGTATATGTCTAAGAGGAATTCACAATTTATTCGATGAAAATTGGTTATGAAATGGCTGAGATATCCAAAACAGAGTAATCCTAATCAAAGATAGGACCGATCTTTTATGATCGCTTTGTTTCACTTTGTTTTTAAATGTCTCAGCCATTCCAACACCGATTTTCATCAAATAAACTTTGACTTCTTCTTAGAATGGTATGCTCTGTACTATTTCGCAAGTGGTTACTTGTGTAGTTCGCAAAAAGTTAAAAGCCCAATCCTCATCTCCACAAATGCTATACCATCAGTGACCATGCCTTTAAAGTTATAATGATATTAAAAACTGCAGTCTATAGTTGACACTATTCTTGGAGTGCCGCTGTCATCAAACTTAGATATCGCTTATTGTACTCATGAGTCAAGTGTTCACAGTAAATTCCATATAGGAATAGGGTGTAGGAAGGTGGGTTTCACCTTTTATCACGCAAGGATTGATATGTTTGTGATATCTCAGGTTTTTCAAAACCAATTTTCATCAAACACACGTTTAATTCTCCTTGGAATTACATACTCTTCACAAACTCTATATGTTTGGTCCCTATAGAGTTCACCACATTGAAATAATTTATTCAGTCAATGTATAGGCCTATTATACAAACTTCAAAATAAGGTTTAAGGAAATTGTCATCTGGTTCATAGTTGCTCATTGAATTATATGTCTAAGTGTCCTTGTCATTTTTAATTTGCTCATTTCATCTTTTATTCATTTTGAGTGCTTTAGCTCACAACCTGTCCTACATTCGAATGTCATTTCCTTGTTGTCAGCTGTTGTCATACGGGATTAACTTTCTTCACTTCATAACCCTCTTCCATATTCTCTTACCGCCGTCTCTTGTCCTAAAGGGATCTTATATATTCGGTTACAACCTGATTTCAGGTTTCTAACTTTTTTTGTGAGTGAGATAATGAGAAACCTCTCATAAAATATGAAATGTGGTGAATACTATATAGGAACCAAACAAATGACTGTCGCAACTATAGGTGTATGCCATCTTCATCGTCGCATGTCATCATCATCATCATCATCATCATCAAACAAACCGTATCAGGCATTAGGGGGCTTAAATACTCAAGAGTAGGCCTACAGATGCATGAATAAGCCCCCCCTCCCCCTCCCCCCTCCCCCCCCCCCCCCCCCCCCCCACGGTTAAACTGATATTGACATTCTAGATGAGCAGTGTTGCTGGAATTCAGCAAAACATGAAAGGTTGATGTCAAGGACAATGAGCTGTTGTGATCAGTATTTCTTGGATATTACTGACATGTGTCTCTTAGGAAGACGACTATATAGATGTCTGCTTCCTTACTTCTTTTAGTACAAATTTCGGTACATTCTTACGCTATCTTCTCATCGTGCGTTAAAAGAAATCTAGTCCATAATTGCAATGATTATCATGAATTGAAATCTGTCATCACTTGATGCAATGGGTGAGATCTCAAACATGATCTCGCCGTATGCTCTCAGGCACAGTGTAACCAAAAAACGCCATGTCTGTAGAAAGCTTTTTCTCGACTTTTTTAAACTGCTCATCGGAGAGAGTGCCATAGTATTTCTTCATTTTGGCGTCATCACTGCTATTCGAAGGGTTAAGTGGATTCCATGGGTGGAATTTAGAATCAACATCCATGAGCTTCATCGACTCTATGACATCTGCATTATATGTTTCCTGTTTTCCAATGAAATCATAGCCGAGGCAAGGGTTGCAGATCTTGTACACGGCCTGCCAGTGAATATCGTTATGGCCCGCCAAGAAATAGTCTATGAACTCTTTAAATGTTACGTTGTACATCTCACTTTTTACGGACGGATCAGGCATTTCCGCCTCAGAGTGATTTCCATACTTTATGTATATCTTCTTGTTGTGTCTACGACGACTAGCGATAGCTATATTTGGGAAGGTCTCTAGTCGCTCTCTAAATGCAGCCAAAAGACGGGTGAATGGATTACGCACGAAGATAATCTTCGTAAAGTTGGCAGCGTAGAATTTCCGTGTATCTTTTCCTACTTTTGTCAGATATTTAAAATGTTTCTTTAATAATTTGACAGTTTGTTGAGCTTCCACTTTTTCGTCTTCCGGTTTGAAGCCGTTAATGGTAAGGAGAAGTCTCCCCCAGGCCCTGCCGCCACACTTTGGGATGAGGAGAAGAAGCGAACGCTGATCGGGGAGGACCCTAAAGCGCCCGCAAGCCGCTGCCAGTAGCGGGGAAGTGGTGATATTTCTCCGCAAACACTCACGCCTCAAGGTCTCCTGACGAGCTGCCTGTGTGTCTTCCACTCTCACCATGGGTGAGGTTTCCTTCAATTTATATTTCAAAGATTAGAAATGAAACTGATTTCATTGTTGTAAATAAGGATTAGAGGTTTTGCACAATGTCAATACCGAAAACCGATATGATAGCATTATTTCGTTGTCAAGATTCGCATATTCTGCAGGTCCAGGAATGCTAGTAATGTAACCTCTCGAATGTCAGAATGACAACTGGTGACTGTCGTACGTAAATTACCAGTCAATAGACTATAAAGACTTCATGACAGCGACACATTCGAAGTTTGAAGTGCCATGTATGTTTATGATAATTATGAAACTGTCAAGAAATCCTCAGGAGCACAGCAGTTAATACTTTCTATCTCAAGAGTATTACTCTATGGCGATATTGCATACATGGATAGGAAGGACATTGCTTGATCATGCAAATGGGGGCATGTCACGAGTTTGACACACGAGTCATAATCTGGGTGCATGCCATAGGCTGAACCTTTTTAATCGTCTACCCTATATTTTTTATGGTTTCACCCTATTTTGATGGTGCTGAATCTGAATCTGGATGATGCAACTCTTGCATCCTTGAGGGTTTTGAGATATTCAAAATGGCCGCCAAAATGGCCGCTAAAATCTGAAATTCCAGTTATTATGTCTTTATAAAAGGTGAAAATTTGGACGTAATTATGCAGTTTTACAGCATTTCCAGGATGCTGAATCCGAATCTGGATGATGCAATTATCGCATTCTTGAGGATTTTAAAATATTACAGATGACCGCCCAAAATGGAAATTCCTATATCCTTTGAAACAGTGAAAAATGTAAAAAAGTGATGTTCTTCCTCTATTTCGAAGGTGCTGAATCCGAATCTGGGTGATGCAAGTCTTGCTTCATTGAAGGTTTTGAAATATGCAAGATGGCGGCCAAAATAAATCCAAAAAAAAAAAATCGTTGATATTTCAAAAATTTAACGAATTCAAGAATTGCGTAAACCAGATTTGGATCCAGCACTCTCCAAAGAGGGTAAAACAATATTCTTATGTATTAATTAATCCACCATTTATAAGGAAACATCGGAATTTGTATTTACATATTTGGCATCCATCTTCGATAAGAAAAAAAAATCATTAATACAAGAGTTACGTCAACCAGATGTGGATTCGTGCACCCTCGAAACAGGGTTAAACCATGATTTTTTTCATTTTTTTGTTTACAACTTATAATGAAATTCTTAATAGAATTTCAGATTTTGGCGGCCATTTTGGATATCTTAAAAATGTCTGGGATGAAGGAGTGTTTTTTTTTTCAGATTCGTTATCAGCACCCTCAAAACAGGGTAAGAACATCGATTTTTCACATTTTTCACTGTTTCAAAGAAAACAGAATTTATTTTATGTGAATTTCCATTTTTGGCAGTCATGTAGAATATTTTAAAAATCCTAAAAAATACACTAGTTGAATTATCTAGATTCGGATTCAGCACCCTAGAAATGCGGTAAAACTGCATTTGTGCGTTCAATTTGTCACCCTTTACTTTAAGGAAATATATGGGAATTTCAGATGTTGGCGGTTATATGGCAGCCATTTTGAATATCTTAAAACCCTCAAGGATGGAAGAGTTGAATCATCCAGATTCAGATTCAGCACCCTCAAAACAGTGTAAAAAATCATGAAACATTGGGTAGACGGTAAAGCAAGGTTAGGCCCAAAATTTGACTTTTGCACCCAGACTAATACAACCCACGAATTATACAAGCAACGAGTCACAGACCTCATACACTTAAGCAAATAAGTCCCATGACTCCGTCACCACTTAAACAAGACCCACGACTTTAACACGTAGCCAAAAAAAAAGGCCCACACGACCCACACATTAAGCCCCGTGATGTAATATCGGTTTCGCGGCCTTCTTTGCCAGTGTCGAACTCATGGACCTTATTTGCCTAGTGTCGAGCTCATAAACGTTGTATGACTCGTGGTTCGTATGTCTCGTGGACCTTTTCTCAATATCGAAGTCATGGGCTGTATGACTCGTGGGTTTCGGTCTCGTGGGGTGACCTCATACAAATATGCGGTGAACATTAAGGTTCGAAAACACAGATATGTGATCAAAGCGACACGGATGTGAATTTCATTTGATCATGCAAATACAGGAGACCCATGAAATGCGTAATGTGGCATTCAGTTTGTATAGGTACTTGAGTTTCGAGAGAGGACCCTGTAGGAAAGCCTTAAATGTGAACAAGGCAGTGGACCCCAGTTTCCACCGTTAAAGAAATAATAATTTCACAAATGAGTTTGCTGTTTTCTCTTCAAACATCATGGTTATGATGGTAATCTATTTTCTCAACAAAGACGATGTTAATAGTGTGCACTGCAAAGATATTGTCTGTTCTCCACCTCACACGTACGATGCCCAAGTCTTCCAAGCTCTCCCAATGATAATCGGGCTTCCATTTCAATTTCTTGAAACAAATATAACGGGCTATGATTGCAAATGAAATATTGGTGATTACCATAATTTTGTATTGATAACCAATTTTCATGGCTTGCATCAGGCGATGCAAATTTCGTCCATATAGTTCCAAATACGGGATTCAGAAAATCCCCTAATTATTTTCTTCCCATCGATAAAAAAAATAAATACATAATACAAGGTGATACATTTGCCAATTAAGCTTTTTAACAATTTAAAGATATTAATATCCGTCATAGTATATTTTAGCTTAATTAGAAAATACACACAGTTGTTGACCACAACCTGTTGGTGTCCGTGTATCTTGTTTTATACATAATACCAGAGTAGTATTCACTGTATGGCATGTATCTATCAGTACAAAAGGGACACAGATATTTAAAATCTAATCTAAGACTGCAAAACCTTGGCAACTAGGCGCGGTTGTGAGTAAATAAATTCCGCTGGTCTTTCTTAATATGTCTTGACAAGTAGAAACAAATGTAGTAAGCAAAAGCAGAACACATCTCGATTTTTTTTTCAAAAATATCTTATGTCATACATTTGTCTATATTTCACTTGACCCAGATATATAGATGGGCAATGTTCAGGTAATGGTGCGTTTTTGTCTGGCTGCAGACTGCTTCGAGTGTAGATGTAATACATGTTGTTTTAAAGATAGCCTAGTTCATTTTCCCTTGTGAAGTAAGTCATAGTGCATAAGGAATTATGGTCACACCATTTTATACGTGGCATTGTAGAACAATTAAGTACTTGGTGTGACAACATCTGGTAGGACCTTGAATAGGATTATCAAAAAAGAAAAACGAAAGAAAAATGGAGTCCTAAAGGTGGTGGTTATAATAATGTTTTACGGACAACTCGCATTATGCAAGTTCATGGTATCCTCGATATTTCTTTTAAATGATAACCTTTGAGTTTTCGTTTTGTTCACAAGAGATTACCAACACTAAATCTAATTTTTTTAACCAAAGGAACTGAGGTGAACATTACCCTTCCAGGAGTCTCAATGACCTGACTGGGCTGGCTGGTCTGAGTACTACATATGTGGTTCGGGCACGGGGCCTCGTCTGTATAAAGAAGAATAAACCTTCATCAAGTTTCTTTCCACATGCCAAACACGTTGTAGATAGTGGAGACATCTGTTCTGTCAAGTTCATGTTAATGTTACTCCCACTCAGGAAAGTGCATTCGTAACTATAATATTTCTATATGTTTCTTGCGTGCAGTTAACTCTCTATGTGCCATAGTGGAAACCTTCAGTGTGCCACATTTTTTTTGAGACACCAACATAGTCATGCTTTGAAAAAAAAAAATCTGTTTTTCAAATCTATGTAACTTATAGAGATTTCTGTTAAGTTGGACATATAGTGAGAAAAGTTGTAGAGAAAATGCAAGGCTTTGCAGAAACTTGTAATTACCACGTAAATCGAGTAGGGAACACAGCATGCTAATCAGTCACAACATAGAATGCAAGCTATGTATGAGAGGAACGGAATCGCGAGAAAAGCTGTCATTGTACTGTGGCATTCGGCTATTTATCGATCGGTTCAGGTGGGTTTGAGCAGAATATGCGAAGTTGGCACGCCGTCGACTGAGTCGAGCGTGCAAACGTGGCACATAAAGAGTTAATCAATTGCTTTTGATAAGAATAATGACACGGATATTCATCAGGTCACTACACTTTTCCTAAAAACACTCTTTAAATTATGATACAAATATCAAAGGTAAATTAAGAGAACAAGATATAGGCTAAGACAGCATTAAACTCTATCTTAATTGGGAAAAATGGGTGGAACCATTTTAAGAGAAGGGGGAAATGTCAATTTAGGGTAAAAACAACTGGTAGATACTTAGATTTTAATGTAAACAATGAGCAAAAGAGACACATGTATATATAACATAATCATGTCTACCACGTTTATGTCTTGTATTTCTCCAATTTTAAGAATTTTTGCAATAGTTGTATTTCAACAGTGCTGGCATTGAGGTCGTAATGTATGCTTTCGTTAAAAAAAATCGTAAAAACTGCATCTGATTTCGACCAAATTCAATTCCAATTCCTAATATTTCAATCAATATTATTAGCACGCGATTCATATTTTTCCCAGAGGTGTAAAACAGAATTTAAGTTTTAAAATGTATATAAGCAAGAGCGTTAAAATTCCCACCAATACCGCATTGATGTTTTAATGTATGTCTATATGAAAGGGGACTCAGACGAGCAGTTCCGTCGATGACGGATTGTCAGAGGTACGAGACATTTCAATATATGGCAAAGGCCCAATTTCAGGCGATTTCATGAACTTCAGAGCGGTTCAAATTGAAATTGGGCGTAAATGCATTTTAATTCCACCTTGTGTATGAATGTGTGGTGTATATGAATTCTTGAATGTATGTGTATCAAAGGGGAGTCCCACGAGTTAGTTCTTTGGTGCTGGGTTGTCAAAGGTATGAACAATTATAATATAAGGCAAAGGTGACATTTCAATGTCCATGGTATTTTGTATCAGTCAGATGTAAAGTACCAAGAGCATCTACGGTAACCCATAACGAAAAACACTGCCTAAATGCCATAAGTGCTTGGCTGTTATCATGAACTTCTTAACGTTTGCCAGGCATGTCAGGCAGCTGTCAAAAAATAGCATATACAAATCAAAATGCAATAAAGCTGTTTAGTTGAGAAGTTCTCTAATACTGTTGCATGATCCTTGAAAATCAGTGCATTGCTGTGGTTTATGCACGTTAGCCAGTATAATAGCATGAATAGTATAATGTATAATTACATTTATATTTATATGGACTTGTTTTGTGCTTGAAAATGCATGAGTTTGCTGGAGTGTGAAATTGTTACACATTAATTTGTTAATGCAGCAGGAAATTTCATGGGAGGGAGAAACAATAGCTCTAGTTTAACTGCGGCAACTTCGCCTTCTCATTCACACCATCACTTTAATGATAACAATGCTTTCGGGCAATTCCTTATGGGAAGGGCGGCAAAAACAGCAAAATTCAAAGTTAAGTAAACGCTCATTCTGCAGAAATTTAAGTTTCCCATACAGATGGATTGTTGTATTTACGGAAACTAAACACCCTTTCCAATAACTTTCCTCGTTTTTGTTGTACACACTTTAAAAGTTGGAGGACTATTTATATCCATCTAAAATGTGACAATATCGAATAATAATTCAAAATGAAACAACTTCAATATCTCTCTGCTTTATCCACACTTCCACATTTTTTCTTGTTATGCTTCCACAATCACATTTAATGAAGCGATTTTTTTCTCTGCTTGTAATTTTTTTTCTCTACATGTGACTCCCTGAAATTTCACAAAATATTTTGCGAAATATCTCCTTTAGTTTTGCTTTAATTGTGGTAACGGAATTACATGGTAACGGAATTACACGAACATCTAATATGGAAAAGAATGAGATAACCTACTTTCATGTCAATATGTATGTGAAGTGTTCATGAAATAGCTTCAGGGCATTATCCTCGAGCTCATTGGTGTTAGTTATTGGCAGTAAAGGAGTGAAAGTTGAAATATATGTATGATACACTGACACGACTCAGCATAGCTGGATACCTCTGACAGCGAGTCCTGACATCAGGGTACATGCCGGACAAGACTACTTGTGCTTGAAGGTCTCTTCCCTACTTTCACACTTTCTCATGTACAAGAACCACATGGAGACTGTGCTAACTGATTATTAAGGTTTACTAAAGATGCTCATTCTCAAATGTTACAAATCATACTGAGTTCTGAGATATCAATTTATATTTTCTTGCTAAAAGAGTCTCATGGTTTAATACAAAATCTAAGTATAGTGCTGAGGGACTATTGAATGGGTGTGATGCAGCATAAATTGAACAACGGTTAGAAAGAAGAGGAAGGACATAGAATTTCTTTGAGAGAGAGAGAGAGAGAGAGAGAACACAGCTACTAACATTGAGATATGAACAGGAAAATCTCTGTGAGGAGAGATCAAGTATTTAAGAGAAGGATCGTACACAATATGATAGAAGTCATAAATTGACACGAAATGCCCATTGAATGCGACGCCTTTGATCTTTCTACATATAGTCCGACCTTTTATTAAACATGTCCCGTTTTCATCGTCAAGTCCTCTATCTTTAATGGTAGGCGTATGACTATGACCTTCTTTCATCTGTTTCTCAGATCTTTCCTCCACAGAGACAATTATTTTTTATTTTCATGCCCTTCGATGCAGAGCATCTGCTACCCTTCGAAATTCGTTCTTTAATCCTTTCTTTTAAAAAGGAATAAAGACATAAACACCATTATGTGATGAACATTGTACTATTATATCAGTTTTTGCGATACAGCTCAAACATTTAGGCCTATACCTCCCAATTTGTGAAGATTTTATATAAAGTCAATGCGTTTTGCTTCTACCTTCATTCTTGGTGTTACCACTTGCTGTACAATCCAATTTCCTTAGTGCCATTACAGTGTATTTTATCATTTGCGTTCAGGCAGTCAAAATACCACTTACTGCAAAAGAGAAGATGCACACGTCTTGTGAGTGAATATATGGCAACATTCAGGAAGAGAAAATTGTCAAAGTGAAGAAGAAAGACAGAGACAGGAAATTTGCAGGAAATTTAGAGGCCAAGTCATGAATACAGTCCATGATCAAATCACTGTCATATTTCTGAAGGCGTCATTTGGAAAATATGTGTGGTCAGAAGTAAACAATAACATTGTTCACAGGTTGAATAATCTTGCTCAAACTCAGTGAGCTGCAGACGGATAAAAGAAACCCTCTCCCCTTAAAAGATGAATTTGCAGAATTTGGTGGACTCACTCTTATATGGTTCAAAAAGTTGTAGTTTGTTCAAGTTATTTCACTCTATTTCATTTCATTTTACTTTAGTTCATTCTATTTTTGTAGGCAGAAATAGGACCTCTACATTGTAAAGTAATTATCAGTATATGCACTACATTGTATACCAGGAGGCAACTTCAGCCATTAGTAAAATGTCATTTTTAATAGTGATTGATATAAGCCTCAACATATTGACTGAGCACTGGTGCAATTATCATCATACATGAAAACTTTTTTTTTCAATTTATGATTAAATTTGAATGTGTTATGTTTGTCATTGAACCACAACTGTATCTTTTCACTTAACAAATGAAAAGTTTCAACAAGCAACCTCTGTGTTCATCCTTAAAATTAAGTGTCCAACGATGGGTCTGCACACTGTGCTCCTGCACTGTAAATTAGCACTTTATAATTTAGATATAAGTTTACATGATTGGCATGTCAACCCGGACAGTATTTTATTCTTTTGTGCATGTGCACATAATATTTATGTACAACAGTTGTAAGTAGTTCAAACATATCATCAATAATTGGCAGATTTAGGAACAAGAAAACAGAAATGTGTCTTCCATTATATCAACGAAAGAAATACAAGAAAACTTGAGTATTGTTGACTGAATCTACTGAATTGTATTTGTGTAGGGCTTTTATAGTGTAATTCCGTTACCATGCGTCTTAGATGTAATTTTCCTAAAGAGTGTAAAATTCTTAATTTGAAGTAGGCAAATCTTGATGGATGTGGTACTTATAAGTTTATAGGTTAAGAGATCTTGAGTGACGTAATTACAATTTGAAATCACAGTCGTTAGCATGAAAATCTTATGTTTTTGACAATAGAAACTCATTTGGCACCTATGCACTTATAGCAATCTTAGGTTAAAGGCTAGAGAGTATACTTATTTAGTAGTCATATACCTGAGGGCGTAAACAATCTTTTTCAAGACATTTCAGAATACATGAGTACCAAGAATTCGTATTTTTTTCCAGAGTATTTCAGAAGGAGTTATTCCGTTACCATTTGTGTAATTCCGTGACTTTACAGAGGAAAGGCTGGCTGCCAAGAAAATGCGATGAAATACTTGAAAAACAATCCAACTAAATTGAAGTTAACACAATCCATGATGAATCAGACAACAACCTATAGTGTATGTGTTATAAATTTCAGAGAAACTACTCCTTAAGTCAGGGTTAAAGTTGTGACTCAATTTTCTGGCAATTCCGTTACCATCACACATAAACCGCTTTTGTAACCAACCAAGTGAGAATATCTAACAAATTTGTATTTGGGTGATAGAGTGAGTACCTCTGCATTTTTGAAATGTATCAAGAAAAGGCAAAGTAATCAATCCAGTGTACAGGGGGAAAGAATATATGAGCCAAAATTCTCTGATTTGTAATTCTGTTACCACGAAATTGCCCTTTATCTGTCGTCTGTCACAATATCACATTGTATTTGTACTTGTTTATATATTGTTACATACGTCTCTGCTTATTGTGCATGCTGCTATTTTTGCATGTAAGCCTAGCTACTTCGTTAACAGTGAAATTTCTTGAAATTAGTGTTCAAGCGTTTGTGTTTTTAGGCTTTTTCGGGAGGTTTACGACTCCTTATCGATTTCGTCCAGTTTTTTCTTCCATAAACGTCGTTTCAACCCGTTGAATAGATTATTGTTTATTTCTTCCGAAGCCACGTCAACAAAGAAACAGGTATATTAATCACTTTCAAATCAACAACAAACGCAAGTGTAAAATCTGGAAGTACCATAGAACATAGATTTTACTATCCAAGATTTAACCTTACATGTTTGCCTCAACAAAGAAATGGCCTTACTTGTAGTTTCTTGTTCAGTATGGAACTATTTTACCCAAATAAAGATATTTTCTGCACCACCACACACCCTCCCCTCGACCCATATTAATACATGCACGTATATCTCCTTTTTTCTAGCTGCAAAGAGATTCTGCGTCATTGCTTGTATTCAGCAGCAGCTAGTCAATCTTGCTAGTGTAAGAGTTGAAATACTCACAAGTGTAATAGAGGAAACCAACCACAGCGATTGTCCAGAGTAAAAATGCTCCGAAGGCTACTAACATCGACCTGTGATGAAAGACCATGCTGGCGAACGTTCTATCCGTTCTTGAATTGTGGACGCGGTAATTACAATGTGAATAGAGATGTCGTATTGCGGGGTGATCTGGGACAGAATCAATGAGAGGCATTCACATGTTATTATTTATTTCAATTCGTGAAACATACAAACACTATTATTCGTTATAGGCAAACATTCACAAACATGCCCAATTTGTAACAATAATGTATACAATTACCAGCACTCACCAAGAAACGCATTTTTATGATGATAACTCATGATGATAACTTGGGGGATAAAAGTCAATTTCAGTTTCGCCTGATAGGACAAAATTTAGGTAAAAAAAGAGCGAGGGCACGTTTGGTTTACAACAGATTTATAAGTGATCCTTGAATTGGAATTTGCGGTTTTACAAGCAATGTTTCTGTCTCAAATTGGAAAATATCTTATATCTATATTGTGTGCAGCTTTCATGTCCTCTAAGGTATGTCCCCCCAAAAGAAAAAGAAAATCAGATTTTCGCATTAATAACACACAATATGATTAAATTGTGTAAATGCTACTTCAGGGTCTTATAATATAACATGTTAGCTCTATTTTGCAGAAAACCCCTTCGATTTGGTTAAGCGGTCACAGAGAAATGTGAATTGTTGTAAAGCATGTCATGAGTCTGATTCTTCCAAGTTTAGGACTTCGATGATCTTGTGTGTGAATACAATAGACAGAACTTGGAGGAAGAGATTACAGACACCCTCTATGGACAATTCCTCATTTTTCTTTGACCACTGATGCAAATCGAATGTTTTGGTTTTTTTTTGTAAGATGTGGGCAATGTGTTATAGTTTCATACCCTGAATTTGTATTTAGATTGATTCATTTTTTTAAAGATATCATTGCAGAGGGTTCCGTTGTAATTCTTTTTTTTTTGGGGGGGGGGGGGGCATAGGCCTACGGTATGAAACTTGCAGTGAAACCGCAAGAACTTGATTGGTTTTTTTTTATTATTATTCAGGGACAATTTCAGTGTTATTGCATCGTCTAAGCAAAGAAACATGGACAAAGCTGAAAACCCCAGTGTTAAGGTTTTTCCATTAATTTGCCAATATGTTAATATTACGTCAATAATGAGTGGACAAAAATCACAGTATGCACTGCCTAAAATTTAGGGAAAATGTTATTTTTCGGAAGAGGAAACCGATTGTCTCCGTGACAAACACAATTTTTCCAAGGACATTACTTTCTACAGGGTAAAATAACTCTATTACAGAGCACTGTGTGTGCAACCTTCCGCCAACGTACGAGCAAACAGCGGTAATGACATTAAGGCCGTGTCACACCATTCCGGGCAAGCTACGCGGGCTTGTGGCGAGGAGGTAGTTTCCAGCACGTAGAAGATTTTCAGCGGGCGAACAAGAATGTTTGCAATTTTCATTCATGCCTTGTCATACCGTACGGGGGAACTTCTGCGGCTTGACTTGCGGGGAAACAAATTTACTCCCCGGAGCTCTCCGCAGTTGGTCCGCACCTGATAGCATCTGACGCGTAGTTGCCCGGAGGTGCTCACGCAAGTCCGATTTAACCGCAGCCAAGTTTTGAGCATGACCAAAACTTTTTCCGGGTGAGTCTCGGGAATGTCCGTAGAGGTCCGCGCAGAACGCCAGTAGAAGACCCTTAGCGGCAGTACTTCCCAGGCAGTTCCCACGCAGGTACTTCGCAGTCCCGTATGCAGCCAAGATAATGAAATTCTGTGAGATTTCAGCCATTCCATTAAAGGAATTCCTTCACTGAGTTGTCAGCCCCCACGCGACTGGTACAAAGGTCACACAGTATACTCGCAAGTATAACGCGTCCAGCAAGTAAGACACATGCGCTGACTCGCACAAATCCTTTTCCGCCCTCAGGAATGTCCGGTATGCTAGAAAATCCCTACACGTAACAAGCCCCAGTAGCTTGCCCAGAAAGGTGTGACTGGGCCTAAACACGGTTGCGGGTAAAAAAAAAAAATATGCGTGCGCACCTCCGGGCGACTACTTTTGAGATACATGCTAGGTACTGTCATGTGCGGATCATCTACGGGGACCTCCGGGTAGTCAAAATTGTTCTTTGCAAGTCGCACGCAAGGCTGGTGTGACACGGCCTTAAGCTACTAATGATCATGTGCATAACAAATCATCGTGCATATAAGTATCACACGGGACAATCCAACAAATTCATCTCCCCTTGTTGAGATCAGCGCATACCAAAATACATTTAATTATACTGGACCCAAACTGTGGAATACCCTAATGACAGTTTGAAATAATCTTCTATAGATTTATTACGTTCATATATATATATATATATATATATATATATATATATAATACAGGGCGTATTAAAAAAAAAGTTACTTTTGAAGAAAATTGTCTAAATTACATTTCAAAATATATTGAAGATTTTTTTCATATCTATGGATGCCCAATAGTATCATCTATCGAGTGCAATCAACAAAACAAATTTTTGTTCACGCTTGGCTGAACACTGACGCTCTTTTCCAGAGTGTGAAAAATGACTTGCGCCAAATTGAAAGAAGATGGAAAATTCAGCCAGCAGTCCAAATAAGTGCTCAAATTCAAACAAATTGCTCTTGTGCTTAAAGCTTTATGTTATGATAGTGTTATTTT
>NW_027271815.1:1532500-1603647 GCF_040938485.1 Diadema antillarum
CGTCACCATCCAGGATACAGCGGACTATCACCGAGGCGGAAAGACAACTGTCCGACACTAGATTCTACAAGAAGCTTGACAGTGACCCTACGAGCTTGTTCACGAAGGAAGCTGAGACTCTTTGTAATAACCTGAAACACATCGATAAGAGAGAAGCGAAACAACTTGTACCAAGTAAGCCGGTAACTAGTAGATTTTACACATTACCTAAGATCCATAAACTTCCGACGATGGTAGCAAATGCCACTGATAAAAATGCTGAAGATTTGGAAACTTCCGAAATTACTGAGTTATCGAGAGAACATAAGATCATTCCGCCTGGACGGCCAATTGTTTCCAGTGTAGGTTCACTAACTGAACCGATGTCAGCTTTCATTGACAAGTATCTACAAGGGGTCTTACATAACGTCGAGAGCTATGTAAAAGATACCAATGATTTTCTTAATAGACTCGACAACATTCAGCTTCCTCCAAATTGCACTCTAGTCACTTTGGATGTCGTCAGTCTGTACACGAACATTCCTCACTCCGATGGGGTTAATGCATTGCGTAGATATTTGACCAAACACGACCCTTCTTCTGACATGCCCATAGAAGACATTTGTCGTCTTGCCCAGTTCATCTTGAAACATAATTACTTCACATTTGATGATGAATGCTTTCTACAAACTCAGGGTACTGCCATGGGTACTAAATTTGCGCCAGCGTATGCCAGTATTTTTATGGCCGTACTCGAGGAAGAATTCCTCTCGAAAGAAACTCTAAAACCTAGCATGTTCGTCCGCTACATTGACGACATTTTTCTCATTTGGCCCCATTCTGACGAACAGCTGTCGGAGTTCCACTCCAAGCTCAACACGGTTCATCCCGACATCAAATTTACTATGGACAGCTCTAGGTCAGAAGTACACTTTCTTGATGTGACTATCCGCAAAGAAGGAGGGAAGCTGAACACGTCTGTTTACCACAAACCTACAGACAGACAGACGTATCTTAAGTACAACAGCTTCCATCCTAATCATATTAAGAGGTCAATTGTGTACAGTCAAATGCTCCGCTACAGACGAATCATTTCTGATCACAAGGAATTTCTGGATGCGTCTTTGAAGCTGGGGCAAAAATTCGTTGCAGCGGGGTACCCGTTAGACATTGTGCAAGCAGGTAGGGACCGCGCGATAGCAAAAAGACGCTCATCCTTACTACATCATGATAATCTGAAACGTAAAGACTCACACACACGCAAAGTCTTTGTAACAACATATCATCCCACATCACAACAGTTCATGAAGGAAGTGAGGAAAGAATGGCCTACTCTCAAACAAGTCCAATCGGTAGCTGCCGAGTTAACAGCACGTCCCTTACATGCACAACGATAGCCACGCAACCTGAAAAGTTTGCTTACACGATCTCGAGTCAACAGAACAATCAATCCTACTGGAAATCATAAATGTGGAAACAAACGATGTCAAATATGCGCTCACCTAATCACAGATACAGATATCACACTTGGCTCCGGCCACACCCTCCATCCGACGTCAGGGGACTGCAACAGCAAGAATGTAGTATACAGCCTTACATGCAAGCAATGTCCCCTGGCTGTCTACATCGGAGAAACAACAAATTTTAGACAACGTTTCAACAATCACAAAAGCACAATCATTAGAAGTCAAACACAACATCCAGTCGCGCAACACTTCAACAAAACAAATCACACACTAACAGATCTGCAATGTTGCATTTTATACAAGGACATGGAAGCATTTGAAGAAAGACACGTGAAAGAACTAAAAACAATCATCCGCACACGAAGCTTCCAGGGACAGGGCATGAACATAGATCTATCATGGCTCACGAACTACACTTTTTACAAGTAGGTGCGCCGCTTATTGTTGTATGTTCTCCCGTTTACCCCGCTGCAATAGATGTTATCATTATATTGCTTGAGTGATATAATGCTGACGCTCCTTTTAACCATTTCTTGGAACCAGTCTTTTTTCCACTCCGAGACGTACTGTGACGTATCTATTTAATCAAAAGAAGAAAAATATGATTTTTCACGTATTTCATATTCATGCTATAGTCTCAGATTATTTAAAGACTATCTACTCACCAGAATTTGGAAGTTAATGTATGTGTATGCTGAAGTTTGAAAGGAATGGTAAACTGCTTGCACATATTTTGCATAACCATCAGTGTGACGATTCAGTTTGATTTTAAAAAATCGAATGTTTATATTGATCATGATAATTTCAGATTATGTAAAGATTATCTATACACTAGAATTAAAGTTAATTTATGTGTATGTTGAATTTTGAAAGAAATAATGCACTGCTTTTACATTACCACCGCAGCTGCGTATTCAGAGGAATTACTTCTGTATCAGTCGTGCCAAGTTTTTTCATGTATGCTTTATACTCATTGTAATTTCATTATGACGTAACATTGCACTGTTGCCAGGATGCGCTGGGTGTTAGGATGCCTAGCATGGATGCGTTAAAGCGCGCATCCTTGGTAACACGGTTGCAATATATTGTTATGGCTTAATTTTGTTATTGTTCTCTCAGTATCAACACTTGAGAAAGGGCGGCGAGACGCTCGAAAATTTGTGTGAAGAAATAAACCGTTGGTGAATACAGCATGAACTTTGTTGCAGCTTTGTTACTTATCTATATATATATATATATATATATATATATATATATATATTATGAAAACAAAGAACGGGAAAACTAACCAGAAACGAATGATTTATCAATGACAACTTTGAGCAAAGAAAATGGGTTTCCATCGGGATTCGAACCCGAAACATGCTAATTATAGCCGACCAGCGCGGACACATCTACTGGTGATCTAGGATTACACCAGGAGTGGCAAATTCATGAACAATGACAATCAGGATGACTTGCTGATAACAAGAGTTAGATATGTGGACGGTATGAGCAATAGGGCAAGGTTATAAATTAGGAGCCGACTTTCGATTTTTCTCATTTGACTGCTAGCCGTCATGGAGGTCACACCAGCCGAAATTCACTTTGCGCTATTGCTTTAAATACCAGGTGTGAGAGATGCTGAGATAGCACTGGCCTTGGTCCCCTTTGGATGTGTTAGGATGGTACAAGCGGGGTTCCCACTATCACGATTGGCGCCACGATTGAAATCGTGGTCTAAATCGTGAAGAAATCGTGGTGATCTTATTAGATCGTATAAGATTGTATCAGATTTTAAGGTCAGTCGTGGCAATCGCGTAAATCGTAGCAAATTTTTGGACGGTTCAAAAATTTTCTACGATTGACACAATTAATTTTTGATCGCGATCATCGCACCAGGTTGTCTTGGATCGTATCATAACGCAGCAAATCTCATCTAATCGTGCTTCTTAATCGTGTTGATCGGGATCGACTTTTTCACTTCTGCTGATATATTGTTGTATATATGTATATATATATATGATATGATATATATGCAGCCCAGATAGCCACTAGCATAATAAAGAAAAGAATAGAATAGGATAGAAAGTTAAAGAAAACAGAAGAATTACAGTTGTTTTCCAAGTTTTTTCTTGGAGTTAATGAAACCCTTTATTTTGCTTCCAGCGAGACTTCCTTCTTTTTGTCGTTATTGGTAAGTTATTAAGTTATTAAGTTATTGGTACTGGAAATTTATGAGTTTGACATTGGCTACTTTCTCCAGCTAGCGGACGTTCCCTGCACTCTCCATCCCCAAAGCCCCAACCCAAATTACGGGAATGACGTGTTTCTGCCCTCTGATCCCTAAACATGAATGACCCTGTGAGCTGGAAGGTCGTGCTCTTACGAGAATTTCTCACTTTTATTTTGATGTACTTTAGGGGAGTAGGCCAGACAGACATTTCCAAAGACAAATTCAGGGACAACGACCCAGAACAATGATGACGTTGGACGTCAAATAAGGACACCAGCATTCATTTGCTTTATTATTTTGTTATCCAAGAAACAATAAAGTCTTGACCAGTAGTTACAGAGAAGAAGGAAATAAAGAAACTATATAAAAGACAGTGGGCGAGTTAATCGGAAATTGAGATGAATCAGAGAAATTGAGTTCCGCAGAAAGAAATGGGAGGAGCTAATGGAAAGATCTGTCCAATAGGAAATTAATTTCCAGTGAAGATCACACCTCAAAGTAAGATTTAGCCAATGAAATACTTTTAGGGAAAGGGTACCAATAGTAAATTTGTTATAAAACACCATGTTTGAGGAGAGTGGGAAGCGTTGCAAGCATCATGGGAGCGGCTTCACATTATAGTGAAGCAAAGGCTGCAGAATATTTTAGAAGTTTGGGGAGAGTTACGATTAGAGAGGGGAAACAACAGAGGAGCTGCGTGATTAGAGAGACCAGAAGATAGAGAAGGGCCAAGAATAGTTGGAGACCACAGACATAGAGTCAGGTGATCCACGTTCCTTGTACATCATGCTCCCCTCCTTATTAATCAACTAAACTTTATCGATGCTGTGAATGTGACGAGGATCCTGGTTAGACTGCCCAAGAGTTAATGAGTTAACCGGTGAACAACGACAAGTCGAGAAACGATACCTGACGACAAGACAGAACTTTGGTTTACACCAATCTAGTGTGTAACGAATTCGTCAACTGGTGTCATCGGAGATGTTGAAGCGCCCTGTCAGACTGATACAAAGTGGACAGTGATGGTGATGACGTATCTAATGAGGTGGTGAAAGCAGACCGGTTAAAACAGACGCCCCAGCCCCTTGGACGAGCTCGACATGCAGACAAGGACCCCATCCGCCAACCATGCCGAAGTCGAGATAAGTGGCCACACCCACTAACATCATTTTCCCTACTAACCAAATCCCTCCCTTTCCCATATATTAAGATGGTAAAATATGAAACGGTCTCCAAAGGTGTAGAAGACTTAAGTGATGAATAATGTGTTTCATTGTGTAGTAAGAAAAGAAATCGATTTTGTTGTGATTAAGTATCGGTTTCAGACCTACGAGAAGGCAGGTCGGTGAATAAATATGCTATAAGCAGCATTGACATTATCCATATAAATTTCATCCCTTCTCCTGCATTTTATATTCACTGTTGTTGTGAAGCAATATTTAGTCTCTTTCTAACTTTTGGAAATTTGTTGATCATTGGTGTCTATGTGATTACCTAACACCCTACCAGTACAGAGAGAAGATAACAGACCAGACCAACATTTATCCGCCTCTGTACAACATTGGTCGCCCCGTTGAGACAATTAGAAGTTTGGGGGTTGAATATTTAATATATATATATATATATATATATATATATATATATATGTATATATATATTCATATATATTTGGCATGTATATAACGAGAGTAAAGAAGAGGCGGTAGACGTTGCTTTTGAATCCTCACAATTTGATTTTACCTCAAGCTTTCGGGCTCTGCCCTTTATCAAGACTGAGGACAAATCGGACAAAATACAAAACATGGATATCATATACAAAAAAATAATGATGATCAAGGCAATAGTGAAAATAATAAGAACAATGGTAGAGACAGAGACAGCAGAAAATAAAATAATACACTAATGAGAGTGTATTTATACAAGTGTATATATACGTCAATCTTACATAATATATGACCATGCATCACAAAACAAACAAAAAGTCGCCAGACATGGATTTTTAGTTAAAGGTAGATATTGAAATAGCAGATTCTAAGTTTTAAAATGATGCATAACTCAATTCAAATGGATTCTCCTAACCTATCTAAATATCAGAAAGGAAGCACACACTCTGAAAGGGTGTGAACTGAGAAAAGGGGCTCTGAAGTAAAGGGTCTATTCAAGCACTTAATCTTTACAAACCGTGTTGGCTGTGTGATGTATGGGACAAAAACAGGATGGAAACCACTGTAGCAACAACAATGAAGGGATTATCAGTTTAAGCTGAAATTGAGCATGCTCAATTGACACATTCTGTCCATAATAACCGCTGTTTTTCAAGGTGGTAGCACTATCTACTGAAAAATCATTAGAGTTGAAACTGAAGGGTGTGTAAAGGCTTTTAAAGAAATGAAAAGGGACTTCTGAAGACGTACCTAATCGCGCTACTCTACAAAAAAGGGGTTGTAGAAAAGCTGTTGAAAGCACACTTTCCTGTTTGTTTTATGACCCCAAACTTATGAATGACGTAGACGAAGAATAGCTCTTTCAGAAAGTATAAAAAACTCAAGATTAACTTGGTTGACCTGTTTCACCCTTTTGAGGTCCTCACTCAAAATGAAGGGCTGCGACTTTGTGTTCGTTTTGTGATGCATGGTCACATAAATTATAACATACATACAAATAATCACAAATATTGAGCATACATATGCATAAGCACTTACAAATGCGTATGACTAAACATCTGCGCACACACATGTACATATTATAGATACGATTAAATTTAAGCACGCACAACACACTTACATCTCCTCACATTATGTCAAGACAGGCAACCAATAGACAATAACGGCGATTAATAATCTCATAATAGTCATTAAATCAAGGAGTGTATGTGTAAATAAGCGGAACATAGGCACAAAAAAAAAACAGAGCACATTCACACGTAAGTAGCGTTCTTAACCAGAAATAAGTGCACAGGAAGGAAAGAACAAAATCTATAAATACGTACGATGTGAGACGCACAGTTCACATTTGGCCTGTACATGCCGGCAGTCAATTGGCAGCCGGTTTTGGGGAACCGAAACATGCTGGTTGTATTGGAGAAGATAAAAACGGGGGTGGGCTAGTGGGCAACTAGACACAGCGACAACAATATCAATTCGGAACATTAAGGGTTGTTCTGAATTAATTGGTAATTATAAAAGGGGGCTGTTTGTTACTTACTGTGATGATGGTTGCAGTTAGGCGTGCTGAGGTGAGGTGTTGTGTATCGCAATGCCGAGCGTGGGGGAGGAAGAACAGGCCAATGATCAGCTGACGATGAGAAGGTGGGGCAAACAACATTTTGCGTCGACGAAAAGCCTCGTCGCCAGACACATGCGCAGAATTCCTGCGCGTGGAATAAATTCGGTGGATTTGCTCATTAGCATACGACGCTGCGGACTGACTGAAGGGGTGCACGATCTGTGGGTGCCCCGGACAAGTGCGCACGGTTGTGGGCGTGTGTGGAGGATGGGGGGGGGGGGGGGGGGGGGAGGAGGAGGATGAGAATACTCCGCTGAAGGGCAAGTTTGCAAGTGGGCCGCCAATTGATGGCGTTGAGGGTGGGAGGGGAAAGGGAAGGGGACGGGGAAACAGGGCAGTGTGGGGGTGGCTATTCCTCTACATTTAGGCCATTGGGTTGGAGGGTTTTGAGTTTGTTAATCCAACATGATTCACGTTTGAGTATTGTGGGCCTTTGTCGGTTGTGGATGACTTCGATGCCACTGATAGTGAGATCGTTGATGGTGTAGTCTGGCAGGTTATAGTGCACAGTGTATGGGAGTGTTTTGCGTTGGGGAGTGTGGAAGTTTTTCATTTCTCGCGACCATGTGTTAGCGAATCTTGTGTAGTGAGGTTTCGGTTTTGCCGACATATTGTTTTCGGCATTTTTTGCAGGTTATTAGATAGATTGTCCATTCGATTTGCAGTGTATGTGGGTAGTGATGGGGTAGTGTTAGGCTGTGATGAAACTTTTGAATTCGTTTCTTTCTCTGATGTACTGGTGCATGATGCAGCGCGTGGATTTGCATTTAGAGAAGCCCGGGGGTCCAGCGGTGGCGGGGGTAGGTTGTGGGGGTGGGTCTCTTGCTCGTACAAGGAGGTCATGGAGGGATGCGCTTCTTTTGTCGCGATAGGACACTATGGGGGTTCGGGGAAGATGGCTTGGAGTTCCTTTGATCTGTGGAGGTTGGGGACGAAGTTTTTCAATATTTCGGGGATTTTTGCTGGATAGCTATGGAGTAGATGATTACGAGGGGAGTACGTTGTAGGGGTTGCTTGGACTTGTATGTGAGGAGGTCCTCTCTGAGGATTTGTTTGGCGCGGTCGATTTGGGTGTGGGTCTTGTTAGGATCATTATTGTCGGTTTTCAAGGTGGCATTTGAAGTTGTTGAGGTGGTGTTCTTCAGTTTCTTGTGTGGAACAGATGCGTCGCACGCGTAGGGCTTGGCTGTATCCTTACAAAAAAGTCGTGTGGTACTCCTGTGGTGAATACCACAGGACGGTTCCACAGGACAGTACCATAGGACAGTACTACGTGACAGTACCACAGGAATTGTCCTTTGGTATTTTGGGACGTACCACAGGACAGTACCACAGGAATTCCTGTGGTATTTTGGGAAGTACCACAGGGCAGTACCACAGGACAGTACCACAGGACCAGTACTACAGAACAGTACCACAGGAATTGTCCTGTGGTATTTTGGGATGTACCACAGGGCAGTACCACAGGACAAGTACCACAGCACAGTACCACAGGAACTGTCCTGTGGTATTTTGGGACATTACCACAGGTCATTATTACCACACAGCGTTACCACAGGGCAGTACCACACAGCATTACCATGGTACCACAGGAGAGTACCACACAGGATAGATCCAAAAAAAAAAAATCTTGGAGAATCTTAGCCACATATCAAGGTATTATAGGCGAATTATGGATTTCAGGACAAACATGGCCCTACTTAATAACCTGTCCTACTCCTAACATATAACCTGAAACGAGAGTCTCATTTCGCCAAGTGCCCTTCTAGTCCCATAATAGATCTATATAGTCATCCTATTCCTAGTTTGTCATCGGTCGTATCAGTACATTGATGGCCATCTATCCATAATGCATTAAGGCATGGTTACTCACTATATGATACTTTATTATCAAGATATGAAATTACACTTTCATAACAATATTTATGATGCTGGGATCAATATTCATAAAAGCAATTTAGATCTTAGAAAATACATAAGAGACCTAAAAAAATCAAAGTATCAATGATGAGACTTACTTTGAACTTTATTAAAGATTGTCTAATTATGTAATGTTATCCAATGTCCTGTGGTACTTTCTGTGGTACTGTCCTGTACCACACATCAGTGCCTGTGCTGACATAAATATGCTTGTGTCGTACATGTGTGGTACTGACAAGTACCACAGCGACCCAGACAACAATTCTCCGTAGGGTCAACGTCAGCAATGGTCGCCACGGTCGCGGTCGGTGAGATGGTTGGTTCAACGTTGGACCAATGTCTTTATGGTCGCCATGGTCACGGTCGGTGAGATTACATTGGCTCAACGTTGGGCCAATGTCTTTATGGTCGCCACTTGCGGTCGGTGGATATAGTTGGGTATCCTACGTTGGACCATGCAAGGTTGGCGATGGTCGGTATACAATGGTGTATCAGAACGTCTGACATCACAAACATGCATTTTGCATCAATTTGAACCTTCTATGATGCTCACGTATGAGAATTGGGTCAGAATACAATTCGCTACGGCGGCCATTTTGAAATTTAAAATGGTGGCTGAAGACATGGTCAGAAAAAATTGAACCAAAGTTTTTTGGATTCAGCACTCAAAATTGACCAAGTTAGCTAAAAAATCAATTTTGGCACGAAAATCTCACGGGATCCAATATTTCGACATAGCAGACTGTACTAAAAGGTGCGGAAATCCCTTGGAATTACATACTCTTTACATACGTTATATTAGCCTCTTTAGCATTCACCGCATTGAAATAATGTATTCACTGAAAAGGTGTTTAAAAAGGCTTTGAAATAACGTTTAAACAAATTGTTACTTGGTTCATTATTGAATTGTTAATTGAATTATTGATTTATTGGATTATCATTAGGTTTACGTTTCTTTGTCAATTTTTTCATCTCATTTTTTTCTTTTATGTGTTTTTAGATCAAAAATTGTCTTACATTCAATAAATGTAATATCATTGTTGTCAGTTGTCATATGTGTGTAACTTTCTTTTTTTAATTGTATGTTTTATTGAATCATATCACAAACACAATCGAATTATTTACAAGTGATTTGTAATCATTGGAAAAACAAATAAATAAAACAAAAAAAAAAAGAAAAAAAGGTGACAGGTTGAAAATAACCTCCAATAAGCAATACAAGTGTACCAAGCCACCGAAATGATAAATACACTACGTAAATGAACTTGAACAACTAACTACATTATCAAAAGTAGGGATTCTTCGAATGACATCGTACTGTCAGCCCTAAACTAAATATTGTAGGAAAACAAAACCTCGATACATCACTAAAGGGTCAGTGAAATCAGGGCATATTCCCCGTGCTGAAACGCATATTCCATCCACAAATTCCACACGTTAAAACCAATCCCAATTCTCAAACACTGAACTCATATTCAAAAGCAAACAAACATTCAATTGTGGAGCGTATCCCGACTCAAGTGACCTAAGCTGGAAAGATAAAAAATATATGGACGTATTATTTCAAGATATTGTAAGCCTTGTCACGGCCAAAACAATAATGTTACTCCTACTGGAAAATCACGATAGCATGGTATGGCCTACTGTACACGTATAACACGTTAGGTAAGAGTGATCACCTGACTGTCATTTTTGAATTATTGATAACAACTGTAAAAGAAGACAGGAGGAGATCTCCCCGATACGCTTACTACAAAGGAAAATATGATCAGATGAGGAAGTTCACGGAAGACAATAGATTATTCGATGTGATTTATCATCTTAACCATGTAGAGGAGAAGTATTTGGCTTTTATGAACATCATTAAAAAACTGTTTGAGGAGTTCGTGCCGGCGGTTCCTGCCTCTAGGAAGCCAAGGCCTTTATGGATGAATGCGGAAGTAAAAAGATGTACAGTTTGTATTAAAGAAAAACACAAAGCATGGAATGTGTACCAGAAGGATAGACGCAAGGGAAGGAGCATTCTAGAATCAAAGGCAGTGTATGCTAGCTGGAGGAATGAAGCCACAAGAATGATAAATAACGCTAAACGTGAATTTGAACGGAAGCTTTCATCAGAAGTTCAACTTAACACAAAGAGTTTTGGGAGATATATTCATAGTAAGACAAAGTCTAAGTCAAGCATCCCTGCTTTAAAAAGAGATGATGGTACATTAGCGGAAAGTAATGAAGAAAAGTCACAAGTGTTAAATGACTACTTTCTTTCAGTTTTTACCAGGGAAGATATTCATGATGTTCCAGATTTTGGTGACAGACTCTTTACAGAACCTTTAACGATATGGAAGTAGACGTCTCAGATGTACTGAAGGTTATCCGAAATCTGGATTACGACAAGTCTCCCGGACCAGATGAAGTTCACGTTAGGATACTGAAGGAATTACAAGAGGCCGTAGCACCAGTATTGACAGATATTTTTAATACATCATTAGATACAGGCCAGGTACCAGTAATGTGGAAATCTGCTAACGTGATCCCAATTCATAAGAAAGGTCCAAAATGTGAAGCAGAGAATTATCGACCTGTGAGTGTTACCAGTGCTGTCTGTCAAATAATCGAAACAGTCATAAGGGATTCACTAATGGCTTATCTTGCAAACGACGATTTGTTAACACCTTATCAACATGGATTCAGAAGAGACAGATCCTGCGCCACACAACTACTTGAAGTAACAAATGACTGGAGTGCTGCTCTTGATGTTAAAGACATAGTCGACTGTATTTATTTAGACTATCGCAAGGCTTTTGACAGTGTACCACATACAAGACTACTTAAGGAAATCTATGGATATGGAATCAGGGGGAAAATTTGGAACTGGATCAAAGCATTTCTCCTTGAACGCACTCAACGTGTAGTAGTAGAAGGAGCCAGTTCACAAGAAAGTACAGTAACCAGTGGAATTCCCCAGGAAAGTGTTTTAGGCCCAATATTATTTATCATATTCAGCAACGACCTACCTGAGATTATATCTACAAATTCCACAGTTAAATTGTTCGCCGATGACACCAAATTGTATGCTGCACGACATGAAGAGTCTGATAATAACAATCTACAGGAGGATCTGTATAAACTCACATCATGGGCCAAAGACTGGCAGTTATCCTTCAATCAAAAGAAATGTAAAGTAATGTATTTTGGAAAGAGAAATCCTGGATTGAGTTATTACCTAAACCCTGACGATACATCTGAACTTTTGACAGTTACTCATGAGAATGACCTTGGAGTAATATTCGACAGCAGCCTGCAATTCTCTAACCATGTCAACAGAGTATGTGCCAAGGCAAATAGACTGTTGGGATTAATCAGGAGATCCTTTTCTAATATGGCTGGTAGAGGCTTAGTTCAATTATACAAGTCAATCATTCGACCATCCCTGGAATATTGCAGCAGTGTATGGCTTCCATGGCTAAAGAGGGACATTGACAAATTGGAAAAAGTACAGAGAGGAGCAACAAAGCTGCTACCTGGTCTGAGAGATCTGAGCTACACAGAACGACTGAGGAAACTGGGTCTCCCAACATTGTCATATAGGAGACGCAGAGCAGATATGATCCAGACATATAAGATCCTGAATGGCCTAGACGACCTGCATAGCTCAGATTTTTTCCAGCAATATACACATTCCAGGACAAGAGGTCACGCACTCAAGCTCAGAAAACCCTACGCAAACTCAAATGTAAGACAAAGGAATTTCTCACACCGAGTAGTCAATTTATGGAACAGCCTACCACCTGAAGTCATCAATAGCAGCAGCATCAACACCTTCAAATCAAATCTGGAAAAGTCATGGAAACATCAGTTCAACTGTTATGACCCGGATACTATATTCCCATGATGCTCCTGCCCTACGCATGCGAATAGTAGAGCAAATAACAATTGCAGCAAGTTTCAAGAGGATGCAGAGGGGCAAGTAAGTCCAGTATACTTTATGCCCAACATCAAGGTAAATCAAGGTAAATAAAAAAAACCAGTCCAAGCAAATACCCTGTAATAGGCCATTGGCTGGTACGGGTCAACGTGCACCCCCTCTGCACTTAACATTCATTGGTGTTTCCATGTAGCCCTTTGTCTGGAGAGTCAGAAAAGTGATGTTAACAAAAAAAAAAAATGTTGGGTCCCAAGACCCGCCCCGTGACGTTTTGTGACGTCACTTCCGGAACGACCTTTTCGCGAATACGGGGTAATAGCATTTGGGTATTATCCTAATAAAGTGGTCTCCATGCCTTTATTTTTCATTGATAACCAAAGATTTTGGTATTTCTAGATTCCTCAGAAGATGGAAATTATGATGCAAAGCAAAGTTTGGCAATATAAGCCCTCAGTTTGTCGTCATCGACAACGAAATGGGCAACGATGTCGACAAGATTCAACAACATTTTACAAAATTTGTGCAATTTTTCAAGTTTCACCCTTTAAGTTTGTATATTTTTGTGAAAAATTTGTTAAATGACTTGAGATTTGGTCTGGATATATAATGAATATATCTTTTTACGAAAACAAAAGATTTTGGCCTAATTTTAATCCGATCTTCTTCTGTAGCCACTCAAGTGCGCATGCGCAGTGTCTGGAAATCAGCCTCCAAAATGCCTTTTTTATGTCCAGTATCAAAAATGAGTTACAACGAATCTTTTCATCATGTAAATTCACAACTGTAATCAATTTTTGCAATCAGCAATCACCTGATTGAATAAAAGTTGCCTTAAAATGACAAATCAAAGGTGACCATGGTTCTTTTTGATGATGACCTTGGTCACGACATCGAAGATGAAGACGACGTCAAAGACTAGAATTACGACATAGCAGAGATTATTTAAGATATGTTTTGGTCTCTTTTAGAATTTCGTAAAATATTGTAAGTCATGTTTGTAATTGGGTCAGTCAAATATGTGCATTTCCTCGTTGGTAATGATTTTATCAATGTCAATATCCGATTGTTTGTTTATTCCGTTGATTTCACTGAATTTATATTCATTTGATTAATACGCAGTATGACCTAAAATATTTTGATTTTTTTTTTTTGGGGGGGGGGCTATTTTCTTTCGAAAGTTTGGCAATAGAGACTTGCAGGTCATCACAACGAAATGGGCATTAGTGAGGTCGGCAAACTAAGTCAGCAAAAGCTCTAATGCTAACTTAGATATTCATTACTTTGTGGTTAATTCACTATATTAATTGGAATTTAGTCTGGATGTTAAATGATAAGTCCAACTTCTTGTACATGTAGGTGAAGTTAATGCGGCAATCGTACGAATTCCACATCAGTAAAAGTTTGGGGAAAGCGGACAATCCATTCAAAAGTTTTGAATTTTTAAAGTATCTGTACTGTCACTGCTGGATGAGAAGACTACTACAGTGTGTGATGTCACACGCGTAGAACGATATATACAATGTAAGGAAAATATAAAGAGAATTCTACAAAATCTTATTTTTTGAAAAACGTGCATATTTCTTCGACATGTCAGTGACTTATACTAAGGATATTATTCTTCCTGCCTTCTGACAGAGACAAGTCAAGTGTTCTTTATTTTTTAAGAAAAGTGAAAATATGTTGAATTTTCTCTTTTTTTATCGTTCTACACATAACAGTGACATCACAAGCTGTATTAGTCTTCTCATCAAGCAGTGAGCGAGCAGAAACTTCAGAAATTCATAACTTTTGAACGGATTGTCTGATTTTCCTCAAACTCTCACTGATGTGTTCTACTAATATTGGTGTCAATCCACATGTCACATGTCTGTCAAGTTGAACTTTTCCTTTAAATAAACAGCCATCTTTCATTCAAAAAAGAGCAAATGAGCCATTATTCTAATCCTGGCCTCTTCTGTAGATGTTCAAGAGGGCAGGAGGAGTGCGAAATAAGAACTAACAAAATGTCCCTTTTGGTGACTAGTAAAGTGATATATTAACTCGTATATTTCAAGTAGAATCAGAACTTTAATCATTTTGTTTAAATCATGAAACACCTGCTGAAACACATTTGACTTCAGTGATGACGGCAAAGACAGCGGCATCGATGACAAAATTCACATTGGAGTTTCGTCTAAATACCAAATTCAACTAAATTTAATAATTACTTTAAGACAACTCTTAAAGATTAACACCATTAGCTATGAGGAAAAGAAGATTTTGATTACATCTGCATTTTGCATTCTTAACAAACTCGAATCCTTTAAAGAGAATTTAGTATGTTTTTTTTACATAATCCTGAGGTCTTTCAAGATGTTTAGTCTGCATGCAAAGTGTGTGAAACAAGCCGCCGTAAGTTCTTTTCTGCTGTCTAGCAATCAGTTTTTCGTCAAAGATCAGAAACTTCAACTGTTATAATTTGCATTAAAGAAAATATAAAAGAAAATAACTAAGAGAAATTTGAGGCAACTATACAGTTCTTTTGTCACCATTTCTATTGATCATAATGACAACATAATTCTACCACGACAAATCATTTAATTTGACTATAAAGGGATGTCTATTATAAGCAATTATCCATTTCATGGGACATTATCTGAAATGGTTATTAGACAATGATTGTTCAGTAAAAAGAGTTTGATTTCATAGATCATATGAAGCATATAATACATTCATTCTTTGCTAAAAGTTGGTTGCTGTTAGAAATCTTTTTTTGTTTAGTCAGGTTTCGTAACTTATGCTTTGAAAATATCATTATCATTCATACTTAGTCAATACGTAACCAATTATATTTGTGATACCTCTTTTTAATTTTTTTATGCCATCTGAAAGTATAAAGAAACTTTGTAAATGTAACATTGCTCACAGTAGAATTGGTTATATGATGTTTCATGAAAATTATTTGCTAATTATTATGTATTTCTTCCAGCATGATTTACTTCCGATGAAATTATGGAGGGTCCAACATCGAAATGCTTCAAATTATTACCACTGGTTTAATACCGATATGTTGAAATTGATGGAGTCATTTACCAGCTCTAAGTTATCCTTTCAAAGTGTGACACTCGTTTGCCCATGAACACTGTTACAATTAAATTCCGATGTCTCTATCATTGTAACTCTGTGATTCTGTTGGCTGAATGAATTCATTTTCACTACTTTCACTGTCACTATCAGTATTGGGCTCTGATTCATAGGTCATGGTGCCTAACAAGATGTCCCCAAGCTGATGCGGAATCATCTCCCCATCCTGTCAGTGTCTGATATTCTTTTGCCCATGAGTTCTGAACCAAATCAAATTCCAATGTCCATAATGGTCATTTTCTGAGTGCGGTATATGTTGAATTAATCCATTTTTACTCACGTCACTGTTGCCATACCAGTATCGCGGCTCCGATTCATCAGCCACAGTGACTTCCAGGATGCATGTCCCCAAGCTGACGCGGCAGCACCTCCCTTGAGGTCCACAGAGATCGCATTAGATCTTCATCCTTTGTCCATCCATGTCTTTCGTTTCGGTTTGTTGCTAGCTTTCATATTCTTGTTTGATAATCGCGTAGGACATGCTGCTCTAAAACCTTTCAGCAGGGCGGTATCATAGCCAGATCAAAGTTTTTTGCCTTTGTGACATTAGCCATTTCACCGCACTTGGACTGTAAAGAGTTTGGAGGGCATTCACCTTCTTCTGTTACCATACAAGGCACAGGTAAATCGTTCCACTTCATCTCAGCTTTAACATTTCAAGATTCACCAAGCTTTGGAAATACAGCATGCAATGACTCATCAGCCTCGACATTGTTTTTACCTTCCCCTTACCTATAGCATGTATAAGGCACTAGTGGTATTGCAGTCAGTAAATGTGTGGAGTCCTAGAAATTATGTACGTACAAGGGATGAATCATGAAATGGGACAGCTGAGGTGATGGATGAACTGATAATATTTTGCTGTGCTTTGCATGGTAACAGAAGAATTTGGAGGTGAATGCTCTGCGATTCTTGACAATGCAGTCTAAGTGCGGTAAAATGATTAATGTCAAAAAGGCAAAAACTTTTGATCTGGCTTCTGAGAGACGTCTCTGAACAGCATGTCCTCCGTAGCAATTATCAAACTAAGAATATGGAAGCTAGCAACGGACCAAAATGAAGATCATGGATAGACGAAGGATGAAGATCTAATGCGACCTCTGTTGACTTCACCTCAGGGGAGGTGATGCCGCATCAGCTTGTGGACGTTCTGAAAGGCACGATGGCTAATGTATCAAAGCCCGATACTGGCATAGAAGCAGTGACAGGAGCAAAAATGCATTCATTAAACCTATACACTCACAAAATGACAATGATGGTGACATTGGAATTCGATTCGGAGCTCAAAAGAATTTCAGACTTTGAAAGGATGGCAAAGTGATTCGTTGTCATCCCATGAGTTCGACATCCACGAATTATACAGCAAACAAGTCGTACAGCCCATGACTTCGACAGCAGGCAAATAAGGCCCATGAGTCCGACAGTATACAAACAAGGCCCGTAAGTTTGACAGTAGGCAAACAAGGTCCACGAGTTTGACACTTTTCTATAGCAACAACCCCCCCCCCCCCAAAAAAAAAAAAAAAAACAAGAAAAAAAAACTCACAAGTTAAAAACGATCCACGAGTTCGATATTCACATCGCAGGGCCGTAAATGTGTTTTTCTTGTTTATTACGTGTCAAACTCGTTGGTCTGGCTTGCCTGGTGTAAGACTCAGGGGCCCGAATTCACGAAGGTGGTACAAATAAAACCATGGTTTAAACCATGGACAAAAACCATAGAGCGCCAAGTGTCACATGGAATATTTCGTTACGAAATCAGTCATTTCGTCAATGAAATTATTATTTTGTAACGAAATGACAACATTTTGTAACTAAATGAACATGTCGTCCACGAAATGATAATTTCGTTAACGAAACGGTCATTTTGTCGACGAAATGACCAATTTTGTAACGAAATATTCCGTGCGACACTTGGCGCTCCATGGTTTTTGTCCATGGTTTAAACCATGGTTTCATTTGGACCACCTTCGTGAATTCGGGCCAATGTGTCGAACTCATGGGCTGTAGGACTCACAGGCTGTATAACTCGCGGGCTCTATGACTCATGGGTTGTATGATTCGTGGGTGTCGAACTCGTGAAGTGCACTCGGTGAATCAGCGTCAGCTTCTGGACATCCATAAGGCACCATACGGCTCATCTAACAAAAGTATTGACTTTAAGTTGAATGTCTACAGAAGATGCCTGAATTAAGATAATGCCTTATTTGCTTTTTTTTTTTGTTAAACATGGTTATTTGTCTAATATCCAGACTAGATTTTGTTTCATTCAATGATATTACCACAAATAATGGATATTTAGATGTTTTAGCGTGAGAACTTGCAAAAAACTGCGTGGACTTTTAAGTTTGTCAACCTCATGTATGCCAACTTCATTGTCGATGACCTGCAAGTCCATATTCCCAAATTTTCGAAATAAAATGAAAATGATGTCAATATAATCCTTACCATCGAGAAATTGTACATCGTGATTGAATCGTGACTCCAACTCGGGTCCTCCGATCGGGAGTCGAAAATTTTACCCACTATGCCACAGAACCGCCAAGAACCCAAAAGTTAGCATTCCCAAGTTAAAAAAAACCCCCAAACATGACAGTAATTTAGGCCTCTAAAAGTCCATTGTCTCTATTATGCATTGTGTATAGTGTCATTTCGGTGACAAGGTCAATGTGGATGCAATTTCTGAAGAAAATAGAGGACAAATCATGTCAAAATATTATCCACGCATGATACAGTATTTAGAAATGTGCCAGTGAGTGCAGCGTAGTTGAGATAAGTGTTTTAATTGTGAAACTAGTTATAAGCCTTTATCTAAAGGGGAAATCCAGTCCAAATAAAAGTTAGTCCGATAAGAAAAATTAAAATATTACGAGTTCAATGGTAAAATTGTGATCGATATGATCGCATGAAAAATATGGAAGTTATATGACATTTTGAAGTTTCGCTATTTTTTTAGGAAATAGTTCTTGAACGGTCAATATGAATATGCAAATGACAAGGTGAGCATGTCATCCCCTCACATCTTCCCATATAGTTTGTGCATAAAATTTTGACATTTCCAGTTTTTCATTCATTTATGCTCGAGGCTCAAATCATGATATACCTAACATCACTATTACCAAGTTATGCAACCAGAAATAACATCATTTGTCAGACTTCATTGACTGAAACGTTGAATTTTCTTTATTTTTTGTACACGATCAATGAAAAAATGTGAGGTTATGACATGGTCAGGTTACTCATTTGCGTATTCTTATCCATTGTACAAGAAATGTTTTGCAACTTCCTTATTTTTCATCAGATTATAGTCAAATTCTTACCATTGAACTCGTGAGATTTTACTCTTTTTATCAGACTAACTTATTTTTAGACTGGATTTCCCCTTTAAGCAGGATTTGAGTTTATTGTAAAGAAATAAAATACCAGAAGAATTGAAAATTAATTATCTTGATTTCCTTTACTGTAAATTTATCGCTAAAATCAATCAATTGAAAATGAGATTTGTAAACTAATCCCTGCTATGTCGTATTTCTAGTCTTTGACGTCGTCTTTATCTTCGATGTCGTGACCAACGTCATCATCAAAAAGAACCATAGTCATCTTTGATTTCTCATATTAAGGCAAACTTTATTCAATCAGGTGATTGCTGATTGCAAAAATTGATTAAAGTTGTGAGTTTACATGATAAAAAGATTCGTTGTAACTCATTTTTGATACTGGACATCGAAAAAAGGCATTTCGGGGGCTAATTTCCAGACACCGCGCATGCGCACTTGAATGTCTATAGAAGAAAATTGGATTACAATTAGGCCAAAATCTTTTGTTTGCGTAAAGAGGAATATTCATTCAATATTCAGACCAAATTTCAAGTCATTTAACAAATTTTTCACAAAAATATACAAACTGTAAGGGTGAAACTTGAAAAGTTGAACAAATTTTGTAAAATTTTGTTGAATTTTGTCGACATCGTTGCCCATTTCGTTGTCGATGACGACAAACTGAGGTCTTATATTGCCAAACTTTGCTTTGCATCATATTTTCCATCTTCTGAAAAATCTAGAAATACCAAAATCTTTGGTTATCAATGAAAAATAAAGACATGGAGACCTCTTTATTAGGATAATACCCAAATGCTATTCCCCCGTATTCGCGAAAAGGTCGTTCCGGAAGTGACGTCACAAAACGTCACGGGGCGGGTCTTGGGACCCAACATTTTTTTTGTTAACATCACTTTTCTGACTCTCCAGACCAAGGGCTACATGGAAACACCAATGAATGTTAAGTGCAGAGGGGGTGCACGTTGACCCCCACTAGCCCATGGCCTATAAAGGAGAACGCCGAAATCCCCTGTAGGGCTCACACCTGTAAATAAGATGGAATGTCCCAGACCCCTTCACAAATAAATGACGAAGAAAAAAATCAATTAAAAATCATTAATGCAGTTTGGTATAAAACTGAATACATGCAGATAATGAGTATGGATTCCTCTACAAACTGCATTTTGGTTTGAAGATGAAAGCTTTTCTCATGGTATTTGGTGGGACTATATTTCACTGGGTGCATGTACGGAAAATATGTGATTTTTTTTTTTTTTTTTGAGTGAAAAGAACTCGTAGTCTGGCTTTGCGGACCCTTAGACAGAGTTTGAGCGGAAGAACCTGCCTTGGAAATTTGATGGATGACAGGGTATAGTCTAGCCCACTTTTCCAGGTTAGTGGGGATGAAACACTTCATTTCTCCCAGCTATTTTACAGAATTTTTTTGAAATTTGAATTTCAGCACACGTCTCTATGGGGAATTATTTACCCGTGTGAACCCTGAAAACGGGAGGGCCGAGCGAGCTCGCCGAATCTGGCTCAGTACCTAGCAAATTGCCCTCACGTGTAAAGTGTAGCTATGGCAGGCAACTGACAAAACCGCTTCGACTTGCCTGCGTGTAAACACACTCAGTATTTTTGTCGTCGGCGCAAAGTGTGCTCATTTTCCCTCAGAGTGAAGATTATAGTCTTTCTTTTTAGAGACCATTTTGCAGGATACTTTGCGGCGAGCTAAATTCACATGCTCTCTGCCATAGCACGACATGTTCGAAAATTTTGCCCACCTCACGTAGCCTTATTCAATCCAGGCTATCCCTCGTGGATAGAGAAAAATGCGCACACACCACGAGCCTCCCGCCGATATGTAGTACACCGTACACACAGCTAGCCCACCAGGAATGGTGATCGTATTGCTCTCTCTCTCGCCTTGCTTGGCCTTCGCTTTCGTGGGCTAACGTTTGCTGCTGTATGGAACCCAACTCATCTCACATTGATACAATCACAAATTAATGTAAATTTTGGAAACACATTGTGTAGGATGACATCGATGCTTACTAGTCCGGGAGCCAGCGGGGGTCAGCCTAGCTGAAAAGGTTACCAATTTTTATGTGTATAGCAATTTAGTACATATGCCCCTGAGTATGGAAATGCACGTCTGGCTGGTCATCGGTGGTGGGTGTGGCCAGGAGGGCCACAAAAAGGACCCCCCAAAATTAGGCTAGCCTAGCTGGAAAAGTAACCCCATGAAAACAACTGGAACTTGTTCGTTACACTTACAGGATAAATGAATGACCATTGCCAGACGTTTTAAGTGGTGGGGGGTAGCCGCCAGACGCTCTTAAAGGCCCAACTCCAGCTAGGCTAGCCTAGCTGAAAAAGTAACCTCATGAAAACCACTGGAACTTGTTCGTTACACTTACAGGATAAATGAATGACCATTGCCAGACGTTTTAAGTGGTGGGGGGTAGCCGCCAGACGCCCTTAAAGACCCAAATTTTTCCAGCTAGGCTAGCCTAGCTGAAAAAGTTACCTCATGAAACCCACTGGAACTTGTTCGTTACACTTACAGGATAAATGAATGACCATTGCCAGACGTTTTAAGTGGTGGAGGGTAGCCGCCAGACGCCCTTAAAGACACAAATTTTTCCAGCTAGGCTAGCCTAGCTGAAAAAGTAACCTAATGTAACCCACTGGAACTTGTTCGTTACACTTACAGGATAATGCATGACCATTGCCAGACGTTTTAAGTGGTGGGGGGTAGCCGCCAGACGCCCTTAAAGACCCAACTTTTTCCAGCTAGGCTTGCCTAGCTGAACAAGTAACCTTGTGAAACCCACTGGAACTTGTTCTTTACACTTACAGGATATATGCATGACCGTTGCCAGACGTTTTAAATGGTGGGGGGGGGGGGGGGGCAGCCGCCAGACGCCCTCAAAGACCCAATTTTACCAGCTAGACTAGCCTATATATAGCTGGAAAAATAACCTCCTGAAACCCACTGGAACTTGTTCTTGTGATACACTCAAAGGATAATTGAATGATTGTTGCCAGACAATAGCCGCCAGACGCCCCAAAGACCAAACTCTTACCAGCTAGGCTAGCCTAGCTGAAAATTAGGAAAGTAACCCCATGAAACCCACTGGAACTTGTTCTTACACTTACAGAATAAATGCATGACCGTTGCCAGACGCTTTAAGTGGTGGGGCGTAGCCCCCAGACGCTCTCAAAGACCCAATTTTACCAGCTATAAGGTTCACATATTTCAGAAATGATAGCAGTGTAATTCCATAATAATACCGCTTGCTTGCGAGTTCACCTGTCTATAATCAATGCATTGCCTTATTCTTTTGTTCTGCTTCCTTGAGCCCCAACTCATGCATTCTTATGGTGACTCTCCCATGTCATCATCCTTGTTCATTGCAATTTGTTCTATTTTTTGAAAATATTCTTATTCTTCATCCCAATTATCACAAATTCTGAAACTCTGTCCTCAGTATAACTAATTCATAGTTGTACAAATGTAAAAATCTGAGAATCACCCGGAGGTCTCCTTTAATGGGGGAGTTTCTTGAGCGCACAGGGAAACATGCTTTGAAATATCAATAGGGCAAGTGTTGAGACGAAATACTGTAGAAAGATGAGAATATACAGTGCTGTGGTTTTGGTAGAAGAAATAGGGTATCTGTATTTGTCCTCAGTGATAATCAAAAAAACTTATTTGGAAAGAATAATAGACATCAAAAAAGAATTGCCCAATCAAACATGTCGGGATTTTTCTCAAGCATCAGTGTTCTCATTTTCTTTGCAGTGTAAAACAAAAATGAAAAAAAAAAAACAACAACAGGGCCGGGTACAGTATCCGGATGGAAATTGGTGGGATGGGCGTAAACCCGCGGGTATTATAACATACTGACGTAAAAAAAAAAAAAAACCAAGACCAAAAACTACTTTCTTTCTGTGCCCTGGGGAGAAATATTCATCAATTGCATTTTGGAAATGTTGAAAATCACAACTTTTAATGAAATTGTGTCCTACAGTATCTCTTCTTATATGAAGGCTTTTTTATATAATCAAGTTTCTTTCCTCTATGACCATGATAAAACAAACCCCTGATGATTTAAAAACAAAAGACAATCAAAACTTGGCAAATGAACTCTTTGGACATTAGCAAAAGGGAATACATTAACAGTTTTTGCAAACACTTTATACAATTGTCTAATACTCCATCAAGCTCATAAAACATACAATTCTACTGCAACAAGAAATCCATTCAGTAAGACTCGTCCTCGGTGTACATAGCTTAAAATGCCAACTTTTTAAAAATAATGCCCCAGCTCTTAAATTTACTTAAAAAGGGGGAAGTAAAGCTCAACACCTTTGGCCTATGACTTTTTAGGTACCGTATCACCTTACGGTTGAGGAGATGGGTTAAGAAAAATTATTAACGAAATAAAACTTATAGGAACATGCTTCACATGACCTCACCGTTTTCTTCTCTTTAAAGAAAGAAACGAAATCTGAAAATTGTTCAAGAGTGTTTTTGAACATAGTACATTGCAAAAGCAGAAAAAAATCAGTGTTTTTAAGAAACATAACTCATAACAACAAGGAATTCCTAGCCTAGTATTGCACGTTTTTGGTTTGGAGGGTTTTGGATGCTAATATTTCAAGACAAGTTTATGCTCCGGCACTTCAATGAACTTAAATGTAAAGTAATGATGCACCTCTCTTGCCAATAAACTCAACATTTGCTGTTCGTCAGTAAAGCATATGACAGAAACATATGAGAAACATGTCTAAAATTCATATGAATAAGCTCACAGCAACAACAAAAATATTATGTTATCTATAAACTAATACTGCGTGTACTTAGTTTCGAGGGATTAAGATGCAAAATGTTATGTCAAAAGCCCCTACGTGGCTACCAGCAATTAAACATCCTTCAACTTCTTTAGCAAATGAGCTCATGTGTATCATCTTCTTGTTGAGAAGACGAAGATGGGTAATGATAAAATAACCAAACTATCAACTTTCCTTAACATGTTTTACATGAAATCATTCTTGCCTTCTCGTAACGAAATTGAAAAAACCAGAACATCTGAAATTGTTCAAAATCGCTTCTTGATAACGATGAAAGCAAAGGAAACTTAGTGTTTGTAACCACTATGACACGTGTCTACAGATCTGTCATGCTCATAAGAAACGTAACTCACAGGAATATAATTTTATACAGTAAGTACTTGGTTTGGAGGACATTTAGATGCCGACTTTTCAAGAATAATACACCAGCACTGACATTAACTGATGAAAAAAAGGAATGCCCAGCTTCTTTATCCAATTAGCTCATAGGTAATTCCTTGTAGTTGAAAAAAAAAACGAGTACACATAAAAATATAGACTTCCCGTAACATGTATCACAGGTCATGATCTCCACATTTGCTCCTCTTAACTTAAAAGAAATGAATATAATATCTAAATTTGTTTTAAATGACCTTTAAACAACATGAAGAAAAATAAATCTGTGTCTGCAAAGGCTTGACACGTGTCTAATACTGGGTCACGCTCATATTAAATGTAGCTCACAGGAACAAGGAATTCACGTGTGTATAAAATAATACTGCAGAGAGGGTGCAAAGTTGAACCCTTTATTGAGGGTGCGAAAATGTTCCCTTGGGTACATCTTTCCACCCACACTAAGTGGTGCTAGATTGCACCTCTTCTTGAGGGTGCATCTTTCCACCCACACTGAGTGGTGCTAAGTTGCACCTTTCTTGAGGGTGCGATCTTGCACCCTTTACCTTTCGGCGCACCTTTGCACCCCGTGTAGCCTTTACATCTTGGTGCAACTTTACATCCTTTCGTGAGGGTGCAAAGAAACACCCAAAGTTCCAAGATTGTGCCTTGTTTTGAGGGTGCAATCTTGGAACTTTGGGTGCTACTTTGTACCCGCAAGAAAGGGTGAAAGTTACACCCTCGGGAGCAACTTTGCCCCCTTGAAAAAGGCGCAACCTCGTACCTTTAGGTGCAACTTTATGCCCGAAGGATGCAAGAATGTACCCTCTCGTGAGGGTGCAATCTTGTGCCTTATTGGTATGATGTTGCACCTATGTGGTGCTTATTTGCTCCATGACTGCTGCAAAATTGCTCCTTTAAAGGAGCAAGTCAGTGTCACTGCCTGCTCCTTTATAGGGGCAATATTGCCCATCATCTCAAGGTGCAACTTAGCATCACATAATCGGGTACGATTTAGTTCCTTAACTACTCTAAACCTTGAATAGTGCGAACTGATATATAACTTATGTTGTTGTTGAACTCTGCAAAGTAAATAGGATTAGTGTAACTTGAATCTTGTGAATCATGAAATGTGTGTGCGTGTGGAATTTGTGAGTTATGAAAATGTTAATGTAAAAGTTAACTTAGTTGTGTTTGAATAATATACTGAAACCAAAAATTTACCCAATTACCTTTTCAATGAGGTGAGCACTATATCTATCAAACAGTTAACCTTCTCGGCAAGAGTATACATCTGCATAAAGGAAGAGGTGAAAATATGATATGCAGTTGTCTGGATACGTTTTATTCAAAACGTTCTTGAATGCGTACTTATTCACATAATCTATAAGAATAACATATGCTTCTTATACTCAAAGCCTCTAAAACAAGAGCATGCTTCTTACACTTCTAAAGTATACACCATATCTTAAAAACAAAATGTAAGAGGATTTAAGAAGCGGTTTGTATGCATTCAAACGAATCCATATTTCTATCTAAAATCTAAAACGTGTCTTGTAAAAGGGGAATTCGTTTTATAATGACGATGCCAAACCGTTTTTGTCTTAAAGTCCTTATCTCGACATGTCTTGGAGTTCACGCTTATTGAAAACATGAGATTCTTGGCACGTAGATTACAACTATGGTTTAAAGAGTTAACTGAGATACGCATATCGTACACGGGCATTTCGATGAAAACATTAAAATACAAGGTACTGTTAATAATATGAAAATCAAACTTGATACCAGCCCTTATCGGCAACCAATACAGACTATGGAGGACTGCAGTTATAATTGTGTTCAGATATTGTTTTGGGTGATATACGCATGCCGACTGATTTGGGATCAATTCGAGTCCCTCGAGCTGAGATTCCGGAACTGCGATGAGCAAACCATCATTATGCATAACAAAGTGACTGAGAATAATGCATGCACCAGTTTCTGTTTCGTTGTTCTATACACAGAAAGTTGTTTCGTTTTCCAATCCTGTGCAGGCACACAGAGATTTACAGAATTCAATCATCTTTGGCTATGACGCCATGGTCGCGTGCAAAATGAATGCAGCTTATCTAACTTAACCTGTAGTTACTGAATAGGGGACTACTGTATATTCAATCTATACATTATTATTCGGATGATAGAACCTGTCAAAGAGTAAATTGCGGATATCATATACCATTGTCAAATTCACTTTCTGTTCTATACATAGTATCAATGGAATGTTATGAACCACTTCAGCATTACCAAATCATGAAGTAATATATCATGATTATTTCCCTGAAACGGCTACATTTTGTATGAGCGGGAAGAATTTGGCATCATACATAGCAAGAGTCGTGACTACAAAACTAAATACATGTATTATACAAGGTTTTAGGACACTTTGAATCATGCCCCCCCCCCAAAAAAAAAAAAACAAAACAAAACAAAACAAAACAAAACCAACAACAACAACTTAGTGAAATGTTGTACAATGTATGCCCTACTTCCATTAACCTATGATCTTTGACCTTTGAATACATGGCCCGCATTTTTTCAACGAATAGGCATTTGGATGCAACGTAGGTATTATATAAAAGAAAAAAAAACGTTTTAGGAAAATACCTTTAACCACTTCAGAAATAATTATGGAACAAATAGCAAAATATTGACACGTTCACTTCTTCCGTAATGACATGACAGAAAACTTTCCTCACCGAATCGTTCTGCCGTAATTCATGAGCAAGTCATGGATATATACTTAGTTCGATTAAAAGTATACATTGAGTCATTGCAAAAGCATCTAATGAAAAGTATGCTTCAGAACTACATCATTGTCATTTATTCTATAACACTAATAATATAGAGCTATTGGTCCGCCATATTGCCTAACAGGTCGTTGTCCTCCTACCACGTTTGTTAAGCAAATAAGGCACAGAATTTATTTTTGCACTTGTTGCCAAAGACTCTAATCTTCTTTATCGCTATTCTCAGACATAATGCTGGTGCTGTATGAATTAGAAACGGAAGCTTACAAATATTCACGGTCTAACAAGGCAAAAGCGAAGTGATGTCTCGTCCACGTATCGACTTTGTGATTACAGAGATTTTCAAATGGAAAAGGCCTAGTTCATTGACTTTTTGACTGTTGACGTAGTCGGACTTCACCAATATTAACACTTGATAGCAATCAGATGATCTGAGGAGTGAATTTGGTGGTCATATAGCTCAAAAGTGTGGAAAGTTATTGAAAGAACACCAGAATACTATGTCGACAGTGTTTATCAGGTGAGATACAAACATAGAACAAGTTCCAGTGGGTTTCAGGAGGTTACTTTTCCAGCCAGGGCTATAGTCTAGCTGGTAAAATTGGGTCTTTGAGGGCATCTGGCGGCTACCCCCCCCCCCCACTTCTTAAAACGTCTGGCAACGGACATGCATATATCCTGTACGTGTAAATAACAAGTTCCAGTGGGTTTCATTAGGTTATATTTTCAGCTAGGCTAGCCTAGCTGGAAAAAGTTGGGTCTTTAAGGGCGTCTGGCGGCTGCCCCCCACCACTTAAAACGTCTGGCAATGGTCATGCATTATCCTGTAAGTGTAACGAACAAGTTCCAGTGGGTTTCATTAGGTTACTTTTTCAGCTAGGCTAGCCTAGCTGGAAAAATTTGGGTCTTTAAGGGCGTCTGGCGGCTACCCCCCACCACTTAAAACGTCTGGCAATGGTCATTCATTTATCCTGTAAGTGTAACGAACAAGTTCCAGTGGGTTTCACGAAGTTACTTTTTCAGCTAGGCTAGCCTAGCTGGAAAAATTTGGGTCTTTAAGGGCGTCTGGCGGCTACCCTCCACCACTTAAAACGTCTGGCAATGGTCATTCATTTATCCTGTAAGTGTAACGAACAAGTTCCAGTGGTTTTCATGAGGTTACTTTTTCAGCTAGGCTAGCCTAGCTGGAGTTGGGCCTTTAAGAGCGTCTGGCGGCTACCCCCCACCACTTAAAACGTCTGGCAATGGTCATTCATTTATCCTGTAAGTGTAACGAACAAGTTCCGATTGTTTTCATGGGGTTACTTTTCCAGCTAGGCTAGCCTAATTTTGAGGGGTCCTTTTTTTGGCCCTCCTGGCCACACCCACCACCGATGACCAGCCAGACGTGCATTTCCATACTTAGGGGCATATGTACTAAATTGCTATATATATAAAAATTGGTAACCTTTTCAGCTAGGCTGACCCCCGCTGGCTCCCGGACTATACCTCCTTATAGTATGAAATTCCGGAGACATTATTAGAAGATGATTCCCCGCAGGTAACCAGGAAATGCGCATTGATAACGTCCCTGCGTCGATCTTGGGAAAGTCTTGGCAATGTGCCTGCTGCGGAAAATCACTGCGAAACACATATCAAACAATCATAAGGCTGCGTTCACATAGAAGTATTCGGTGACGGTATTCGGTATTCGCGATCGTATTCGCTATTCGCTATTCGAGCACCGAATACACCATCACCCGCACCGTCAACTCACCATCCCATGTAGTGAGGATTTCTTCCTCCTACATCGCATCAAATCTTATTAATAATTTCTAAACTGCATCAGAATGTCAGTCTACATGCTTATTTTTATTTCATGAAAAATTCATCAAAACTCCATAAAACTATATATGTACATGTTGCTAGAGATGTCAGCAATACAGTGGGATACATTGAAAGGTATAAAATTGTGCATGGTTACCATGGTAACCGGATGCCTACAGGTGATTGGTATAACCCCCAAAATGCCTCCTACTGCTGCAAACTTTGATATTTGTTTTACTTTATAGATGCAATAATAAAAACATTTTTATTGATTATCGTAAAAAAGGTTTCTCCTGTTACCATGGCAACCAGTATTATCCAGTCAGGATTCAGCTGTCAATAACTTAAAAACTAAAGCCCATAATTTCAAAAAGTTCAATAAGCATGTCCTTCCTTCTCATCTGCAAAAGTGTACGAGATATGTATGTGAAGAATATATTGAAGCAGTCTCAAGTTACAGCAAAATTAATTTGTAAACAAAGGCATAATAAACGGCCATTGAAAGAAAGATATCATTTTTTAATTGTAAAATGCATGAAAAAGTTGCATCCGTCGTACTTTCAACACAGATTTGACTTCAAAGTATAGGTAAATGTAGTTTTTAGTAATGTATGGACACAAATTTCCTTTAAAAATATTGGTGAATACAGAGAGCAAAGACAATTATATTCTAATGTTAGCCTTTTGAGTATTTACCGAGCGATGATTATTCGAAACAATCCTGGAAAAGAGCAGAGGAAAGCAATTGATTGTTCATGTTCTTAAAGGAAGTTTATTCAAGAATGCAGATAAATTCCTTTCTAAAGAAGGAATAAACACGTAGGCGTCTACGCTGTATTATCCATCAAAGAATTCAGCATACTTTTGTGTTCGTTAGCTATTGTACAAAAAATAATAATAATAGAGTAAAATGAAAAATCATGATATGTAGATTTGTATTAAAACGTGCAGTAATGAATTAATGCTAAGGAGAGAATGAGGGAAAAATCTTGGGCGTCCTTTCCCTTTTATCCAGGCTAATTTTATAGTGTTGAGGTAGGTACTTTAAGATCCGATCTACAATGGGTGATGTGCACGAAAGGCAAAAGAAACAAACCTGCCTAGATTCCAGATATTTTTGGGGGGTTACCAATCACCTGTAGGCATCCGGTTACCATGGTAACCATGCACAATATCATACCTTACTATGTATCCCATTGTATTGCTGACATCTCTAGCAACATGTACATATATAGTTTTATGGCGTTTTGATGAATTCTTCATGATATAAATGCAAAAACTGTGATAATTTTGTCATTTTCAATGCCCAAATAGCGACAAGCGTCACCGACCCTAGTCTAATTTCTAGCCGTTTTTATTTCGTCTTTTATTTCTCTGAGTTGCAGCTTGTGTATTGTGCAGAAGCCCGCTGTATTACGCTGAGCCGAGTGAGGGCGCATACCCAGTGATTGCGACAAAAACGGTTCGGGCGTCGCAATCATTGGGTATGCGCATTCACTCGGCTTGCTACTTCTCGGAGAAATAAAGACGAAATAAAAACGGCTAGAAACTACACTACACCGACCCCAGCTTGACATGAAAAGTTAGTTTGCAGGCAAAAACCTTTGTTTGTCGAAAAAAAAAAGTCTGCGTGCTCTATGACTACTACATTCACTGCTGGCACTGGCGCCTGTAGCAGCGCTAGTGGTGCGTGTAGTAGTCTTAGCGCGCGCAGACTCTTTTTCGAAGAATAAGGTCTTGTCGCAACTAAAGTGGCCTGTAAAATTTTATTGATACCACAATTTGCAGTCACATACTACCTAGGGGTGTTCCAGAGGGTCCAACCGACCACCCCATGCAGTCAAACCTTTTCTGCGGGGTGGGTTGAACGAAGTCATTTTTTCTGGGTCCCTGCGCCTTGACTAATAGCAGCGAATTCAAAAACCAACGTGCCTGATTGTACAAATGACCTTTTTCTGCTCACGCGCAAAGTGTAACTGTAAACTGGCTTGTATGCAATTAGCGTACTGTTTGTAAACCTGTTGCTACACGTACACACGAATGGAAGATCCGGCTTATTGAAAATTTATGAAGCCAGACCCTTGTAGGCCTATATGTACGTGAGCAAAGTTGTCGGCAAAATTTATTTATAAATTAATCTACTACAATTATAATCATTACGTGATGTTTATCACAAAAATGAATGCAAAAAGTCATATTTTGATGGCCCTTATGCAAGTCATGACGGCCATTCATCGAACCAACGACGTAAATCCGTCTTGAGGAGTGGGGGGGGGGGGGGGGATGATCGGCGATAGTCACCACCACCACGATTACAAGCTCATAACCGGACCGGCGCAGCCTTGGGGGGGGGGGGGGGGGGGGGGGGGGGGGGGAGAGAAGCTTGGTGCCCCCACCCCCCCCCCCCCCCCCACACACACACACTTTACAGGGATCGAATGTCCCACTCTTTTGCATGAAATATCATAAAGTGAGAGGAAAGTGGCAGCAAAACTATGAAGACTTTTTGTTCTTGTTCTTCTTTGTTTTTTGTTTTGTTTTTGTTTGTTTGTTTGTTTGTTTTTTGCTTTTCAGATGACTTTCGGCGGGAAATCAGACTTTAAAAGTCTGATTTTTTTTTTTTTTAAATATCTGTGCGAGGGAGCGGAGCGACCTAGCGGGGGGGAGGATGTGGGAGGGGATATCCACCCTCCCACACGAGGAAGATTTTGCATTTTCAGACCTGAAATTCAGCAATATGGTGCACACTTCTGGTAAAATTTTGTCTTTTTTCCTATCAAAAACAAGTAAGAAAAAGAAATATTCATAGATGATTGAACGACTAAATCATGGTATTTCAGCTCTTGCTCCGCCTGTACGACATCACTGTGAAGGCCTATAAAGTGGGGCCTATCACCGGCGCAGCCAGGATTTGATCTTATATAGGGGGAGCGGTTAGATGCGAGGGAGCGAAGCGAGCGAGGAGGAGGGTGTGGGAGGGGGGTTTCCCCCTCCCACGGTGAGAACTTTTTGCATTTTGATGTTGAACATGGTGCAATTCGAAGCATAATTTGCGCATTTTATCGACTTGAAACAGTCCCACTTGTTTAAGGTAGCAATATATTTTGATGTCGATTATCATTAAACAATTTTGCTATGAAATTGTATCATTATTATACATAAACTTCTTGTATTAATTCTTACGCTGAATATCATGAACGCGACGGAACCCGAGCGAGCGGACGAACGAGGGGGGGGGGGGGGAGGGGGAGGGTGTGGGAGGGGGATGCTCCCTCATTTGTTACTGTACAAGAACTGTTTTGCAGAAATTAGCAAAACTTCACAAGTTCATAACTTCCTCAGTTTTCATCCGATTTCAGTCGATTTTTACCGTTCAACTCGTGAGATTTTACTCTTTTTATCAGACTAACTTATTTGTGGACTCGATTTCCCCTTTAATTACTCTAAACTTAAAAAGGCAATTCCAAAGGCACGGATGAAGCGGATGTCAGAAGTGGATAAACGTGTTAATGCTTATGAAAAAAAGTGATGATTTGTAATAAAAGTGTAATAATTACATCAGACTATCTAAAACAACATCAAAATAATTTTAAAAATATGTTATGTAAGCGTAAGAAAAGTAATGTAGATATTATATCATATTGGAAACAGAGATTTTATCTTAACACTGATATTGATCGGAATGATGTTTTACAACGAAAATTTCGAAAACTAAGGAAAACAGAGTAAAGCAATGCTACTTTTGGGAAAACATTACATTGTATTTTAATTTTTAAATCTATCATCTTCTCAAATGTAAAATTGTCAGTGATAATTTGTGTACAGTTTGTTCGAAACAGAATCGTTTAGTCATGTTCTCTTGGAGAGTCCTATAAAGTATCTATGTTTTTGAAAAAAAAAAAATCGATGATTTTATTCAATTCACTTTCAGAAAACAACATTGCCATTGCTTATTGAAGTGGAAACAAACAGTCTTAACGCAACGAATATAAACAAAATATTGATTATATGCCCAGTATGCAATCTAGAAATAGTATATGAAGCATTTATATTACATTATAGTCTTAAGATATGGATCTGCTTCACAAATGAAATACTGTTAGACAATGTTTCTGAGATTATATCAAACAAAAGCTTTTCATGCAGTACTTTATTCATATAAGTATCACTTCCTTTTGAATGTTCTCAACTGTTCTTTTTAAGAAGCATACTTATAATGCCTTCGATGATGCAATACTATATAGCATAAAGTGATATCCTATAAAAAAAAAAGTGCATTCAAAAATTTGTACGCTTCCCAAGAGCTACATTGCCAGTTGTTGGTCAGTTCCTGCAATCGATGTGTTTTGCCTTCTTTCTAGGACGAGAAACTATCAAACGTTTCTTTGGTGCGATCCAAAACGTGTTTCTTCAATTAATGACCAGGCAGCAAGAGCTATTTGTGAAGTGTACATGTTGAATGGTTTTAGGAAGAAATCAATACTTTTGCCAAAGTGACTTACCAACACTTTGGATAGTTAGTATTGAACATGCAGTTCATCAAACTTGTTATGGTACTGACATCTGCGTTAATCAGTCCTCAGTAAATATGTAATTGGTTTGAAACGTGGACACGAATTGGTGCCCTGTTTTTTTCGCAAGGTCAAAAATAAATTAAAATCTCTGCAGAGACCTTATGAGGCAATCGTCTCTGATACGAACTGCCCTATGAACTAAAATTGTATACTAGTAGTCAACAACCCACTCATCGTTTGTTATGACCTCTTTCTCAGTATAGCTGATACAATGGTTTGACCTGCAGTCATGAAAACGTTTGTTGAAGTCGTTTGGTCAAATTGCATAATTGTGATTGTTGGAAAGAAACTTTTGTGTTAAAGATCTGAAACCATTGTCAGTTAAGGGGCGTACTCTGCATGGACACGACCCTAGTGCAAAGCATAATCAACAAAAGCTATCTATGCAGCACTTCATTCATGCGAATTTTACTTCCTGTTGGCTGTTTTCAACTGCTCTTTCAAGAAGATTGATCCATGTTTTGATAAGTCTGTGTTTCTGAGTTCATTTAGACCACTGCTAACTGGGAATTGGCATATTTTTTTTTTCTGAACAAGTTGGGCTCAGCCGTACAATGCGTAATTTCTGAGCGAATTCTCTCGGGTCATGTCTTAGATGCATCATGAAAAAAATTATACAGGGACGAGGATATTAGACGAAAAAAAATGTTGAACAATAGCAATACCCTCCTCTTAACTATCTGTAACTTAGCTTTTCTTAAATGTAACGATTCAGAGATTTATGGCATTCCAAATAGGTCTACTTGTAAGACAAAACAGGCATAAACCTTTCTGTACTCCATTCGCAGATTGGCACGTCTGTTGAGGTGGTTTCTTTGACGGCCACACAGGTGTCTCGAAACCAGTCTATTATCAATAAATAGGGACTATCTAATTCATCTACATGTATTTCATATTCTGTCACCATAGTCTGCCTGCTAAACTGGAGTCCTATGTCGCTGCGCCTTTACAGTAGCCTCGCTAATCGACGGGCTTTATTGAATCCTGATAGAAAGCAATGACAACTTTAACCAGCTTAGTGTAGGGGTACATAAAGAATAACGAATAAATTACGTTCATGATCTACTGTCTACGTTACATACTAAAAGACGTTTTAGTTCTATACCCACCCCCCCCCCCTGAAAAAAAAAATCGCCATTGTATATCCGGAAATCCCATACTATTCCTAAAAATCATCAAGTTATGAAATCTCTGTAATCCACAAGTCAAACTATTAATGACGTTTCATCACAGAAAAAAAAAACACGACCCCAACTCATCATCCCAATAGACTGGTAGAGTTCTTCTTGTTCATAATCTTGCATACTACATCCCATAATTGTGTTGATTACGCTCGCAAATGGAGTTTGGCAATCTTGGTGTCAACGTAAAGAAAAGCGAAAATTACCGTGTTTTCTTGAAATTGATTACACTGTACATCGTCATATTCTGGCATTACTTACCATTATTTTGAAAAGAATTGTTTTTCCTAAACATAGCATAGTGCATTATTTTTTAGAGAAATATGAAAACAACCTCAACTGAAGCTGAAGTTCAAATTACGTCATCATTATGACTACCACTTTAACTACTTACCATGTATAGATATAGGATGTGCGTATGTATTGTGTATGTTTAAGCTTGAAGCTGTTTTCCAATGAACTATTTATTACCTATTAACGTAAGTATGCAGTCGCCATTATGCAAATACCTGTGTAACCTACTTTCCACGGCAATATTGCTTGAAATTCAGTATTACACGTTGAAGATCGTGAGATACGTTTCCAGCATAATGACAAACACTCGTGAATTATATACAGGTATTATATACCTTTACCTACGAATATGAGTTAAAGGGATGGTAGAGTTTTGGTCGAGACCTAATTTTAGGTTTCTAGCATTTTTTTTGGTGAGATAATGAGAAACCTCTTATGAAATATGAAAGAGTATGTAATTTCATGAGGAATTCAACGTTTATTTGATGAAAATTGATTTTGAAATGGCTGAGATATCCAAAACAGAGCGATTCTAATAAGTGTGGGACCCACAATTTATTACGATCGCTTTGTTTTACTTTGTTTTTAGATGTTTCACTCATTCCAAACCCGATTTTCTTCAAATAAACTTTGATTTCCTCTTAAATTGGTATGCTCTGTACTATTTCATAAGTGTTTTCTTGGTATCTTGCAAAAAGTTAAAAGCCCAATTCTCATCTCCACCAATACTGTACCATCCCTTTAACGGAGATTTTGGATGTCACGTGCGGGAAGAACATGGCTGCTCTTTCTACTTGTTTAAAGAATTCTACTTGTGTGAAGAAAATGTCTTGAATTCGGGAGGAGGGGGAAGTGAAATTACATGACGAAGAGAGCGTGTATTTGTTCTGGTATAAGTTCTGGTATTTGGTGTTTCATCGGCGAGTATAAATCTCAGTATCAACCTCAACCTCCTGGATGGACACAACAACACACCGATCATCCCTACAACGGCAGCGCCAGCAGCTCGCCAGCACACAAGCAGAGGGCTCCCGACCATTCATGGTTGGCAGGCTCCTTCCAGGTCCTCATAGACACTCCTGAGGACAGACAATCAATATGAAGTGAAATATTGATTTTTCAGCAGCTACTCAGTTCCTAGAACAGAAGTCAAGGTGGCTGAGCACTTATTACAGCCTCTGAATACTCTAATAGGACTAATTGACACCGCAATATATTTTCACATACACATCTCACCGTGTATATATATATATATATATATATATATATATATATATATTAATGATGTTTGCAGTTCGCGTGTAGGTACTAGTACAGAAAAGATGACGAAGTATAGGGTAGTAATGCATTTTAATCCAACACTACTATTCATTTGAATAGATAGCCCTGTTGGATTAAAATACATTACAAATCTATTTCGTAATCTTATAAGTGTGTGTGTGTGTGTTTGTGTGTGTATGTGTGATCTATGCAGAATTCTGTGTAATTTTTCATACATGGTATGATTTGCACAAAAAACAACAACAACATGTATTGTACTGTATGTTAAAGACAAATATATATATGATTCAGCAGCACAAGAGAGAAAAATAAAGCTGCTATTTTTTCATATAAATTTCATTGTAAAGATGGACCTCATATCGAATGAAATAAAAAATTATTATAAAACAAAAAAGAATGTATAAAAAATGATGCTGATCCTAATCAAATGATTGGCTGCGAGCTATCACGTGACCACTCTTTTATGACTGTAAAGCCCTTCTTTGCTTTTCACTGGGCAGTACATAACTTGCTCTAGTGAACGGACCGTATATTGAGCCAACAACCACCAGTCTCAGCTCAGTGCAGCTGCAATGAACGTGATTAACAAATGCATTGCAGTTATTTGTGTATTTCTGGTAATCTTGCTAATATGGTTATCTCCATTTCTTAAAACAAATAATGCGCATTACTTATACGGACGGTGGTAAAATTATCCACTTTCCCCAAATTTTGAACTGAATGCGGCAGCTGTGCATGAAGCATGCAGTTTTGCCCAAAAGTTTTGGATATACTGATATGACGTCATTCTTCTGAATTTACTGATTTATCTTTTAAAGCAAAACAAGTAGTCAATGGTCTTCTTGCGCATGAAACATGATTTGGCATTCTGTGGAAGATGGGGGCCCTCTATTCAACTCGGATTTGGATCCGCTGACTTGAATAGGGCGCAGCATCATCGTTAACCATGTGAGATAATTATCTTGTACGTCGGAAAAGCGACGACTCACTATAGTAGTTTTATGTATCTTAACGTGTATATAATTATATGTGATAAAAACGCTTCATCCTGCCGGGGAAGTGCCTGTTTTAAGATCGAAGTCATCGCATTCTTCATAAGTGATGAGGATGCGACGTGATGTTAGACTGAAAATCGTTTCTAAAGCACAGATACACACAAGGTCATATATTTTATATGTAGGCTACAATAATAATATAATAACTTTACATCAGAGATGTCCAAAGCAGACATGCACACGAGGTCGTACATGATAGGTATATATATATATATATATATATGTTCATTACTCCATAATGTGATCCGTTATGCTCATGTATTTAATTTCGTATCAAAAGACAATAAAGCTGACGAAGACCTGAGGTCGAAAGCTTCTACCAGGCGGCAAAGTGCGACATCTTCTGTCCTCATTATTGTCTCGATTATATTCTTCCAAAGATGATTGAGGCGTACGGTACGAGTATCAGCATCATCCCACTATATAAACATACACACAGACACACACATACATACACACACACACACGCGCCCACACACCGTGCACACACACACACACATGTCATATCATCTGTCAAGAAGGATTCCAAATGGATTATGTTTCCCATGTTTCAGGGACACTGTACATCATTTTTGTCGCGCCATCAAATATTTACATTTAAAATTTTTAGGAAAAAAAAAAGGTGTAAGCCAGGCATAAAAAAACAAACATCTGAAAATGTATTTTGTTACTTTAATATCACTTGTATAGTAACCCTTTTCATGATGAAAGGGTACAAAGTGGGGATATGCTCAATCTCATCACTGCCCAACATCGGGATCTGGAAATGTCATATCAACAAAGTATCTAAAAGAAAAACAAGAACATTTTCAAGTAGCAAAAACAGCAAATGACGAGAATAAATCAAGTGAATTACTGCATGAATAATAATTGTGAGTGGTTAAGTTTATTCTGCTGTAAACTTGTTGACTATTTCCTATACGCTGAAATGCGTTATGAAAAACAGTATGTTTTCATCTGAAACAAATATAATACGTGGTAACAATAAATCAGTTTTCTACGATTCTATTTCAGATCACAAAAATACACGAATACAATAATATTTCAGTGTTATTAAATATACCAAAAAGAAATAGGCTTGTCAGGAAAAAGAGTAGTATAAATTGCATTTCAAATTGAGCAAATTTCAACGGCTCCCACATCCCATCAAAAACGAAATGTATCGCTAGGACTAATGTTCTTAAAAACAAATGACCAATATTAATCTATTTCAAACAAATGATCAGAAATACTCAGAAATCAAAATTAATCTCGTTATACGATTGCCTCTTCGAATATGAGGTAATAACTTCTATTATTTCAGTTTTTTGGTGTTTTTTTTTTATTGCAAGGAGGTGGTATCTTACCGTTTGGCCATATAGGACAACTGTCTCTAAATTCTTAATGCAGTAATATCTCATGTTTTATTTTTCATAACAATAACCACATCACTACAATATCCTTGAAATGATTGCAGCTATGTATGTGCTGGAACTGGTCTGCACAGAAATGGGACACCACGAAATAAACACAGTTTTACACATGTAAATCTCATTTCCAGGTCATTCACTGCCCCAACTCCCCCCCCCCCTCCCCGAAAATGCATTTTACTTTATTTATACAGCTCTAATGTTATGCTGAATTAGCCACCGGCTGGTGGCATAACAAAGCGCTAGTTAAAGAACAAAGAATTGTAGCTGAGCTGATGAGGGTCTATAATCATAATGTGGGCCTCAGATATTGTCATATTGGTATAATTTCTCAGCTGAAAAAAAAAAGTGTATACATTTTCATCAAGACAAGTTATTATCTAATTGAAGCAGAACATTAAAGGGGATGGCTAGTAAACTGATCAGTGGGAATCAGTGGGAATGCTGGGGGATGATTGTTCCAATCCTTGTGTGATTCATTTAAGAGTACATTATATATCTATTGTTGTGTGAAAATTATTCGCTTCAGAATGGTCTCATATTCAAGTAATGTACAGTCTGTTTAATGTTTCCAGGTTAGCATGCCTGTATAGTGACGGGGCATTAAACTGCACATTACTTGAATATGAGACCATCATTCTGAAGCAAATAATTTTCACACAACAATAGATATATATTGTACTCTTAAATGAATCCCACAAGAATTGGAGCAATCATCCCCCAGCATTCCCAGTGATTCCCACTGTTCAGTTACACAGCAGCAGTCATTACAATGTGGTCTTTTTAAGTATAAAGGGTAATGTGCAAAATTTGTTGGGATATTTCCTTGACCTCTATTTGAATTTAAAGCAATACAGAAATCTGACAGAAACTGAAATAAAACAAAAATATGAAATAAAAACTCAAAAACAAGTGGATATTTACTTAAGAGCCACTGTTTTTTAGTTATCTAAGAAATAAAAAAAAAATCCATTTCATTCCTACTTACGCCAAATTAAAGATAAAGGGTGGCCAAAGTTCTGTTTAGAAAAAAGAAAGAAAAGAAAGGGGGTTCAAATAGGTTATAGATAAACAGATAACAGCCTTCGTCACATATAAATCCCATTCGTTCATTCATTCATTCATGCTTATCATCATTTCCAAACACATATACGCATGTGTAATACAAACTATAAAATCAAGGTAATTATTTTCAGTGTAATGAGATATTATACACAAACAGATCTTGATTCATGAACGACTAGAAAATTGAGGGGCTGCTAGAAACTGACTTTGTGTGATGCAGTCCCCTCATTTACGTTGCTTTACTAATGTACATTACGCAAAACCTACAAACTTAGCCTCTGTCACACTTTGCCGGATAGGCCCACCGTACAAGAAACGGGCGATATTTTGCTCATCCGTTCTTTAAATCTCGTCAATCCAGTAGTCATAGTTTAAAGTTTCCGTTTTAGAGGAGCGTACATACATGGTCTAGCGGCCGAAGAAAACGCACCTGGGGCGATGTGTACAGAGCAGTGAAACGTGTGCAAACGCATGAGAAACGAATATGAACCGAATGTCCACAGGACAAAACGCACGAGGGACAAATGTGTGACGCGTGAGACGTACATCGAACGTCAGAGAACCGTGCGTATGCGTTTGACGTGCTGTACGTAGCCGTTCCATTTCTTGCAGCAACGGACTTTGCAGGAGGCTTGGCGGATGGAAACGCGTGGAAAACGACAAAGTACAGTACAGATACAGGAGAGAACGAACAACTATCGTACAAGGGTCAGATCTCCCTATCAGTTTTTGGCCAGAAAAAAAAAACAAACTTTGTGCATGCACAAAGTTTCGCCGCTCTCACGGAAATCACAGGAAGATAAACGTCCATCCAAAGGATAAAAAGGACATGAAACGCATTTATGAATATCAAGGGATGCCCAAAATCGACATTCGCTTCTCATGCGTTTGCCTTATTTGGGCAAAGTTGACAGGAACATTAGTAAACATAACATGATGCGGCTGATCTTTATCACCTTCTAATTTTAAGGATTCACATGATATTAAGAGCAATATTGGTGAAAGCAATGAAAACACTGTCACACTGAGATTGTGGTACAAACTCTTGACTGACCATGAACAGTGTGTTTCTTCCTCCTCCGTTTTCTCCCAATATCTTCGTTATTCTATTTGTGTGTGTGTGTGTGTGTGTGTGTGTGTGTGTGTGTGTGTGTGTGTGTGTGTGTGTGTGTGTGCAATTGCAGCATCTTGCGATGTGGACTCAAATTTTGAGGCTTCGGTACATGTTCCTTTATATACTTGACGGTCTCGCCACACATTTACGTCGGCTAATAGAATTCCCACATGGTGTCTTTCGAGAGTGTCTCACCACTGGCGGTTAGGGCGCCACCCTTGTAGCCCTTTAGGTAGTTCATGTCGTTGTTCTGCAGTGGTCGAAATGCCAGCAGCGCGCGGCCGCACAGCACGTGCATCTCCACGATAAACGAAGTGCGGTTATCTGCGTCGGTGACAATTACGTGTTCGTGCAGAGAATCCAAGCTCCAGTACTTCGTAACTTCTCCTAGGACTTTCATTAGTAATGGGGAAAAGTGATGGAAGAGGAAAACATTAATGGGATATTTAAAGTGAGTTGAGAACGTGTATATCTCATTGCTGTGCATAATACATTATACATACGACGTGTCGGAAATTGAAAGCATTCAAAAGTTGCTAAATCACATGTAAGTATGATTTCCACATATGCAAACCATGTGATTGATTGCATTATTCATAAGTCACTATTGATGTATTATTAACATGATACATGACAATGAAGAAAACGTTGAATTGTTGAAACAAGCAAGTCTCATAAACATAATCTCTATATGTTATCATACATTATAGGTAACATTTCGCCTACACAATTATATAATTGTTTGGACATTCGACGTGCAATATTCTCTCCTCATAATGGGCAGAGGTGTCAGTGGTTAATGACAAAAGGCGAATAGCAGCACATTTTGGTAATTGTGTGTGATGCATGTACCTCTGCAACTTGCTCAATGTGTAAAGTCATACATCCACTACGATTTAAAAATGAATATGATAAGGGCTAAGAAAAATGTGGGACATGCTGAGCTCACCTGCAATGCGGTAAGTGTTTGTTTCCGGTTCATAGGTCAGCCCGAGGTCGTCAAATTCAGCGGAGTCGCACCTGACCTTGTTTTTCTTTCCGCTCCCCTCGACTTTGATATAGCCGTACTCACCGCGCAGAATCAGCCGCGGTCTATTGACCAGTTCGAGAGCCAGCCTCGTCGACTCGTTGATGATGTTTGCGGTCAGATAGGGCCGGCCGCTGTCGTCGATGCGTACGCACTGGCTAGTGTGAGAGTGGCGGAGAACGAACGCGTTGACGACAAACTCGAACTCGAACTGCTTGGCAGTGCTGTAATGAGAAAATGACATCAAATTTTAACGGCATCATGGGGGATGATTACTTTTAACCTGATTGATCATCTGTTAAACTTCTCAACTTTTCATCTTTACCTTTAAATATCGATATAATATTTTACTTTTTACCATCAATATCCTGGTGGGTGATATTCGTTTGCCTAAGATTGTTCGTCATCTTTTTTTTTTTTTGACGGATCGAACCAGTCTCTGCCAAAGCTCTAACATGCCTAGCAATTACTTAAGATAACATCAATCACCAAGGAAAATATTTACTTTTAAGATTATACCAATTTGGTTTAAAACGCCGTAGCTAAGATTGGCCGCAACTGTTTGTTTGTTTGTTTGTTTGTTTGTGTGTGTGTGTGTGTGTGTGTGTGTGTGTGTGTGCGTGTGTGTGTTTGGGGGAGGGCTTACAAGGTGAGAAGACTAAAATGTAGCTAGGACAATAGGTATGCCTCTAACATATAGCAAGGTTCTCCTAATAGTTCTAGGGTTCATCTTGACAATGTGAGATGACAGTTTCACATGATTGACAAAACGTGATGTGTTTTGAAAGTTTGGCACAACCACAAATGTATTGAGGGTGTACATTCCTTGATCCAGTTTTCAGTCAGATGGCTTTATTGTAATTGTTTCAGAGAGGAGGTATTTGGACATTTTCAATTCAATTTTGACTCCTGCAATTTGCCCCAATGTCCCACGGCTTTCTTCAAATAATTACCAACTGGTAGTATCCAATTTTCACAACAGTACTTTGAAACATTTTCAAAATAGGGGAAAAATTGCGAAATTCTAACACTGTCACCTAACCTTTGACCCCCATGGCCAAAAGTACCCTGCAAGATATGGTAAAAAGCGTACTTTCAGCATAGAATAGCAGAGTTTTATCATTTTAAGCTGACCTTTGACCTCATGAACTATAAATTCCCAAGAAAGTCTTTGCCGGGCAGTACTTGCATAATATGTAATTGATTTCGATACCTTGAGCCGTTTCCGAGGTAGACATGTTTATTTGACCTTTGACCCCTGGCCAAAAATTTCCCTAAAGCGTCTTTACCTGGGTAATACATGTATATACTACCTTTTCTTCAAATATAAGTACCTTTGCCTTGCAGAGATATAATGATAATAGTATACAACTTAGAATTTAATGTTGACCTTTGACCTCTAACCTGAGTATGTGCACTCAAAAGTTGATAGGCACAACGTACGTCGTTCACTCGAACATACATAATTATGCCAAGTTTTGTAAGGATACCTCAAATGTTTCTAAAGTTTAGTTGTCCACACAAGTGATTACGTCCAGATGAATTGGACGACGAAGGACGGAAGGACGGACGAACAACTAAAATACAACATGCCTCCGGCAACACTTCGAGGAAGAGCTGTAAAGAGGATTCAATGGGTTATGCAATGAGGTAGTGGCATTGCTATATGTCAGTGTATAGATTAGATATTAGCATACTCCCCCCCCCCCTTAATGGCTGAAATAGAAAAAAAAAAACACCAAAATCAAGTCGGTCCATAAAATGATGTTTCCTTTTTAACAGCGGATGAGACTGTATGGAAAGTACAGCTGCTTAAATGTGTTATGTGTGCATTACACTTCTGTTATGATACCACTCGTACATAACGTCATAGCAAACTCAAAACTGCATAACGAATGCATGTGATGTAGACTTACAAATAAAAACCACGAGATATGTGATTCCTGTTTTTCAGAGGAATATGGCAACAGGATGAATTATTTGAACTTAAGCAGATTTATATTACCCCATTGACGTGCGAATTTGCAAGTAGCTTTAACTAACTTAGGCATTGAGGCATACGTTTATCGACAACACTGTTATGCTTATTTGAGATCCTTTTCCCATTGTATGTACCACGGTAACCAGTATACCATCATACTGCGTCATTTTGAGTCGATTTTGTTGAATTTGTCTCCATTGCTCGCGATTCTGTATTCACCGCCGACACGATGGGCACGTTTCTGCAACTAGTTATTTCTTTATTTTGGCATGAACCGAGAGGATATTGTTTCAAGAAATCAATTATTCACGTCAACGGTGCCTGCAAACAATTCATTGTTGCTAGGGCAACGCAAAATACACCTCTTGTTTGCCATGTCCACCGTAAATTTTTGATATCATATCAGACATTCGTGTGCGGACCGTAAAATTAGTAGCAATGATCTATGAGGCCTATTCCGTTTAAAACGCTGAACATGGCGGGGTTATGCAAAGAGTCAGGTGCATTGCTATGTCAGTACATGCATTAAAGGGACTGTACTGTACTGGTTGAGGTGAGGATTCAGGTTTATAACATGTTTGGTGAAATAATGAGAAACCTCTTGTGAAATATGAAAGAGAATGTAATTTCTAGAAGAATTCAACGTTTAATTGATGAAAATTGGCCTTGAAGTGGCTGAGATATCAACAACAAAAAAGCGATCCTAATAACATTGACTGGCCACGACTTTATTAGGATCTCTTTGTTTTTTCTTGTTTTAGATATCTCAGTCACTTCAAAACCGACTTTCGTCAAATAAACTTTTGATTCCCCTAAAATTATCTGCTCAAATAACATTTCATAGAGTGGTTTCTAAATATCTCGCAAAACGTTACAATCTGAATCCTCACCTAAGCCAGTCGTGGACAGTCCCTTCCACTATTGTTAGACCTACTGGAGCCCCTCCCCCAGTCAAGGCTGAAATAGACATTAATAAACACACAAACAAACAACCAACCAAACAAAATAATAAATAGATAAACAGTTCCCAAACCGAACAAGTCTAAAGCTTCAGCAATCAGATTGTGATAATTTTATAAGTGGTTTGTTCTCTCTCTCTCTCCCTTCACACTTAAACGGTCACCAGATGTGACGCAATGTGCAGGACATTATAATAATTATCTTCACATCAGTAACTTCATAACAGACGTGAATAGAATTTCTCATTTCATCAGCTTGCAATTGACACGGTGGTGAACAAATCTATCTTACAATCCCCGAAACGGTAATTTATCTAAACTACATTGCAAAAAGTCCGGTGTTAAATAGTGAACACCGAGCTGGTGTTAAATTTTCGGTGCTCATTTATGGTGTTAAATTAACACCTACGGGTGTCATTTCCAAATTTTAAACTGTTTTTTGAAGAGTTTCTTAGTAACTGCACTTCTTGTTGATTTTTAATTTAAACAAGACGATCAAGAATTTTACATTAAAATACTAGATTTCTGAAAAAATGTGAAAATAAATTTACATCAAAGTAACACCAGCTGGTGTGGTCCCTTATTGAAGCTGGACGGGTGTTAAACCATTGATATTAACACCAGCAAATATCAAATCAACACCATGTGGTGTCATTTTTGAATTAACACCAGTACAGTGTCAAATTAACATCACGAAGTGTCAGGTGAACACTTTTCAACACCATCACAGCGCATTTTTAACACCTGTGGGTGTGGTCCTTTATTGAAGTTTGATCGGTGTTAGATTTAACACCCGTGGTGTTAAATCTAACACCGATGTTTTTACAGTGTATTCATAGAATTGTAAAAAACAAAACAAAACAAAACAAACAAAAAAAAAACATCGTTCATTAGAGGTTTTTGAATGGCGTGATCATACACGGCATTTCGAGTAGCCCGACATTTACAGACCAATACCTCAAAGCATCGGCACAGGCACGAACGCACGAACGTATAACACCTATCATATTTTGGATTTTTAGGAAAAAACCCTTTTAAAGGTGATAGGGTGAGAGGGTTCCATGTGATTAAATATGCATTCCTAACTTTTACAATATGTTGCCATGTTTGACACTCCATGATATACATTACTCTTGGAAAATGAAGTCACTCTTTTATGACGACATCTTACAAATATCTCCTTTTTTGTGAAATGATGCCACAAAGCAATATTGTTACATCGCGCCCTCCTTCATGATGACTTTGTGAAATGTCGTAAAACTATTGTGACGTCACTTAGCAATTCTTCGTAAGGTCAATGTAGGATCCCTCCACAAAATCGCATCAACCACATGACGTCACGTCTCATTTTTCCCTTCTTCTGTTTGCATTTATTATTTTTGTTCAAAATAAAATAATCCCGATGTAATCTCATTTTCTTTGCTCATTTTTCCACTAATAAAGTATATTAATTTCTGGTCAGTTTTCTTCTGTTTGCGTCTCTTAAATACATAAAAAAAAACTGCATCACTTCGATGATCCCTCGCTTTTATCAAGTTTATCCCCAAGTTGAATTATCCTTCGGGTTTATGCCAGGATTAAGTGTGTGCGTGTGTGTCACACAAAAACACACTGCTATAACTTCTGACCATCCGAATATTGACAATAATTGAGGGTTTCTTGGACGAACACTGAACAAAGACTTTCTATAGCACAGTCGGTAGAGCACCGGGCTAGCAATCCGCAGGTGATTTTCATTGCTCATTTTCCACGAAAATAAAAAACAAAAACAAACGAGTATCATATATATATATATATATATATATATATATATATACATATCATATAGGTATACATATATATATGTATATATATATATATATATATATATATGTGATATAGGCCTATATATAAATGATGAATTGACCCAAAGTATAAAACAAATATTGCTATTTTTACGTCATTTCTCCCCAAAAGTTCAAACCAGAAACTCTCAATGCAAAGTATAGTGCGATTGGTGATATACTAGGTTTAATGTCGTCATGGACCTGTTATCAATGAACGGACTTTCGACGAATCCAACCACTTAGAAGTACGGGATACGGCGCCATCTGATCATGCGCATCTTAATGGCCCGAATTCACGAAGGTGGTCCAATTGAAACAATGGTTTAAACCATGGACAAAGACCGTGGTTTTGTATGGGGCGCTAAGTGTCGCATGGCCTATTTCGTTACGAAATCAGTCATTTCGACATGTGAACATTTTGTAGCGAGATGAAAATTTCGTCGACAAGATGGACGAAATGGCTGATTTACAAATCTATACGGTCTTTGTCCATTCGTACGTTCAGACGTCTCGAAAATGACGATTGCGTAATCATGCATCCAGTCTGACCAAAAAAAAATATATATATACATATATATATAGACATATAAATATATTATGTATATATGTATATATATATATATAATTTCGTATCGTTTGGAAGAATGTGCGGAAATGTAGAAAATGAGATTGCAAATCACACGCTACTTAGTAAAATGCTCACATTCACTGTGAAAAAGTACCTGCGTTTTGTTGAAATGAAAATGTCGAGCGATGATATACCAATACATACCACAATTACACATACATTTCCCTTCAATTAAGAGAGATATTCTCTTCTGCGCATTTGGTTCATAGATTTTTCAAAGCTGCGTTGTGCTTTTCCCCGGCTTGTTGGCGGCAGATATCATTAGATAAAAGCAGGGAAGAATGCTTATTTTTTTTTAACGCTTTTGACATAAACAGAGCATTGCATTAATTTACAAAATTAATGATGAATATCCATGTGCAGTAGGTCCATCATATCATCAAGGGGGTATCACATACGCATTTCACGAATGGTGTTTGGAACCAGACGATGCAGGGGCTAGCGATAAATAGATCTACGTTGCATAATTGCAACGAGTGATGCATCTTCACAAAGCATCAACCCGGCAAAAGATATTGCACAAATGGTGTCAGTTTGTAGAGTGGATAGGAATTTGAGAATGATTAAAGTTGCTCTGTCTTCTTTTGAGTGGTATACTTTCATATAGCAAAACATTGTCTTCGCCTGGTAATCCTCGTTAATATAATTGAAATATGCGTTATCCGTTTAAAAGATACGAAAACGTTTCGTAATCAGTTGTTTGGCTTAATTGCTTTGCAATGTCCATTTCCATTCCTATCCTTATTTTATTTGTACTGTGCATAAATCATGTATATCCTTAAAAATACAATATAAAATATGTTGTTATTCATTATCACATGTATTTTGTTAATTTACGTTTTTGAAATTATTACAAATATGTTCTGCGTATGCATTGTATATAATTTTCCCTGTTTATTGATGGAAATGAAATAAATTTGAACCTTTCAACCAAAATATGTAGTTCTCCAAGGGATGTGCTGGCATGTATCACTTTACTTCTGGTAACCTGAGCGACGAAGAGGTCATCTCAGCCACAGTGTCATGTATCAGCACTGAATCATGCTATAGCTTCCATTCAGTAATCAGGAAATAATTGATACACCCTTTGAACTCGGACAATGTATTTGATTAGAGCGACTAACTCATGATCATTTTTCCCCAAAGCAGACATTATTTCTTTCATCTAACATTGCTACAAACTTTCTTAAGTGCAAGATAAGCTCATACTTTCATACAAAAACAATTGCAATGACTAATCAGCGAGAGAATGTGAAGACAACATGAAAAGTCGATTAAAGGAAGGCAGTCCTGAGAATTTTCACTGTACTGATAGTTAAGAAGAGTAAAAAATATAATCTTTCACCAATTTATACACGTGGAAAGCAAACACTGTCTCCGTACGCGATTTTTGAAAAAAATATTCCTGCAAGCGATCGTGTAAGAGCCTGCAAAAAGGTGCAACGTCAGTGATGCCCAACTCACCAAGTTGACACCCGTGCCTCAGAAAACAAATTCGTGTTCAAAATGATCATATCTGATTTTGTCATGAAATGTGACAATAAGTGGTTTTATTGTCGAGCCCACCGGAGGTAAGGGGAGACTATCAAAGGGATCGAATGCGGCGTCTGTCCGTCCGTCGTCCGTCCGTCGTCCGTCCGTCCGTCCGTCGTCTGACCGTAACGCTACAAAACCTTCAATATTTCTTTACTCTGGGCTTCAATTGCAATCAAACTTCGAGGGAAGAGGGGTCATACAAAGTTTCACATTTTACCATATATGAAGGTCACCTCAAGGTCAAAGTTCACAGGCAGGGGTCAGTGAACTTTAGGGCGCAAGGGTTAAGTTTTTATGGCGCGTTTCTATTAGGGGTCATAACTTTTGATCCATAGGTCCGTTTGTTACCAAACTTGGATGGTAGATGTCCCTTGGGGAGTAGATGATCACCACAAGGTCAAAGGTCACAGGCAGGGGTCAACGAACTTTTAGAGCCCAACGTTAAGTTTTTATGGCGCGTTTCTATTATGGGTCATAACTTATGATCCATAACTCCATTTGTGACCAAACTTGGATGGTAGATGTCCCTTGAGGAGTGGATGGTCAACACTAGGTCAAAGGTCACAGGCAGGGGTCAACGAACTTTTAGAGCCCAATGTTAAGTTTTTATGGCGCATTTCTATTATGGGTCATAACTTTTGATCCATAGGTCCGTTTGTTACCAAACTTGGATGGTAGATGTCCCTTGGGGAGTGGATGGTCACCACAAGGTCAATGGTCACAAGCATGGGTCAACGAAATTTTAGAGCCCAAGTTAAGTTTTTATGGTGCGTTTCTATTATGGGTCATAACTTTTGATCCATAGGTCCGTTTGTTACCAAACTTGGATGGTAGATGTCTCTTGGGGAGTGGATTGTCACCACAAGGTCAAAGGTCACAGGCAGGGGTCAACGAACTTTAAGGGCTCAATGTTAAGCTTTTATGGCACGTTTCTTTTTCGCCATAAATTTTTACTCTTTTATATCTCTTTTTATCTGTTATATCTCTTTTTTTATCTGTTATATCCCATTTGCGTACAGTTTCTTGTACGCGAATGGGCGAGACACATTATGGCACTTGCCTTGTTATTTCAAACAAAATATTTCAAGCTTATTTACATATATAATTAATATGAAATAAAATTGTAAATATGAATTTATAAACATTTTAAAATCAAACATGCCATCAAATAGGGACTGTCCTTTTCGAGCTTCCATCCGTGTTGCATACTACTTGCGTACAAACCACTCTCGCGCGCATTCTTATCATACTCCGTCGTATAACTGAGTTTTGCGATCAAACCGAAGATTACCTGGGCATAAGAGACTCGAATTCTTCAAAGAAAATATTGTTTGTATATCGATATTTCTGTACGTACTCAGATATCAAACGAATATGACTTCCACCTGGCAGGGTAAAAACAGAGGGCCGCAGGGATATTATTTCGCTCCACTTTGCCGTGCAGGTCCAGTCGGCACTGGCAGCAGCTAGCTCAGTGGCACTGTACTGCAGTCCAACCTCGGCTGCAGCCCCACCGTAAATGAAACGTAGCTAGCCACTTTCCTTACCTCTCTACGCTTCCTTTCCTCGGTTCTCTTCGAAGTCGATGCTTGAGGTGTTTCTATTCTATAACTCATATGAGCAATTATATGGTCGGGATTACATCTGGCTTCAGGAGTTTTCTCGGTATATAACCAAAATGTACGAGCTTATTTGGTGATTTGAAGTTTTGTTTTTGGTGAAAGTAGTCCATTGGAGGTACCAACAACATTTTTTTTTTTTAAATTCGTGAGGACTGCCTCACTTTAACGATCAATATTATGTGAAGTTGCGCCGGCGCCAGGGGCAGATGATGACATCCTCGTCTGTTGAACCAAGCTACATACATGCACATGTAGAAACAGAACGGCGAGCAAAATGTATTGTCCCTGTAGCAGGTAATCGTCTGACGACTGAATCATGCAGTTTAAATCAATCCAAATGACCGTATCCTAAGAAAGCAATATTAGTTGTTTTCGCTTAAAGTGAAAACATAGTAGTGGTAAGGGTTTGAGAACCCGTCTTGCACCATTTTATATTTGCTTGCAATATATCGAAAGAGTCTACCAAGAAACTTACCTGGCTGACGCGATTTGCTGGGATGATGAGTTGTTTGGGAATATTTTGAGATAAATAATAAAAGTCGGTATACCGACTCGGTATACCGACTTTAATTCCAGAAGGATCCAGGTTAACTCGGTCTCAGGGACACTCGGCCCTATTTCAGACAATTTATTCGCAGTCCGTGATCTTCACAGTCTATGCATAGGCGCATATTTTTGTTGGCGCGCGAAAGAGGTTCTTTGATGCGCGCGTTGTATCAACTCGGCCCATAACCACGATAACTGCGACCAGCCAGAACGCGAAGCGCTCCCATAGTACAACATTGTACAATCTAGAGGGACAGCTCGGCCAATGTCGGCCCCGCCATCAAAGTGAGGCCGAGTTGTTCCCGAGTCCGAGTTCAATAGCCTTACCCCAATCGGGTAAGTTCTAAGATTAGGCATACGTGTACATTTTGGAGCGAAATTTGATAATTTTGCAGGCGTGCCAGAACTATGTTTTGCATTTAAAGTATGTGTGGCTATACGAGCACTGTTCGAAGTAAAGTGAGAGGCCAATGGAGATGGTAACATACATTGCACCACATGATGACACTAGCAATCTTTTCCTTCTGCGTATTCAAAAGTTCAAAGCTGACGTTGACCGCAGTGTAATGATCCGCCCAGGCACGTGGTACCGAGGAATAGCGGATAATTCTCTTATCTGTTAATCGGAGGCCCAGAGTTCGAATCCCGTCAACTGCCTACGTCCTAGCTTGGACAAGATGTTTTTACCAACCATATGTCCCTCTTGACCCGGGTGTATGCACTACCTACCCTGAAGCAGCTACCGTAGATTAAAATAATACTAATAATAATAATAAAAATAATAATAAAAATGATAACTAGAGATTGTAATTTGTCATTACTGACAAATTAAGGTGATCCGATTTTTTTTTAATCAATGATTCGAGTCCTGATCACAATAGGCATGACTATACAGGTTTCATCTGTGTTTAGAGACATTGGCCGTGTGATGTTTGGATTCTCACTTAGAAAAGGGAGTCAGACCTGCCATCTTTGGTACCGAATTCCGTATACACTAACGGAAATACAGAATGAAGTATATTTGACCTTTGACCTCACTTTGCACACCCAAGATGGCGTCTGAGCAAAAAGTGATTATTCTATAAAATGATTCTTGTAACATGGTCTTTGCGTGTGCAAACTATGGGAAAGATAGGACATGTATTCACCAAGATACAGGATGAAACATTTATGACCTTTGACCCTACTTTACATACCCAAGATGGTGTCCGATCAAGTAGTTGTTATTTTATGAAATAATGTACGTGACATGAACTAAACATGTGCAAAATATCAGGGTGATAGGGTATGTTTTTCTTGAGTTATTGCAAAGAAAGTTGTAGAAAGAAAGAAATATCTCAATACATCGAAGATAAACTTTAATTTCAACCACATTTTTCACGTGATCCCGACACCGTATGAAAATTAAAAGGCATGCATATGATAGCGCAAAGTCTCAGCTACAACATATTAAAATCTGGGAGAAATTCACCTAAGCATAAGTGAGCTAGTGCTCGATAAAGACAATCATGTCAATTTTCACATCTAGAAAAAATTCCCTCCCATAGAGATAACACGTCATAACGAAGATAAAGAAAGAAATATATTTGACCTTTGACCCCACTTTGCACAGACAAGATGGCATCTGAGCAAAAAGTAGTTATTTTGTGAAATGATCCTTGTAACATATTCTTTACGTGTGCAAAATATGGGAAAGATAAGACATTCATTTACCAAGATACAGGATAAAACATTTATGACCTTTGACCCTAATTTACATACCCAAGATGGTGTCCGATCAAGTAGTTGTTATTTTATGAAATAATGTACGTGACATGAACTAAATATGCGCAAAATATTGGGCTGATAAGGCTTGTTTTTCTTGAGTTATTGCAAAGAAAGTTGCAAAAAGAAACGAATATGAAAATACATCGAAGATAAGCTTTAATTTCAGCCAAGTTTTTGGACGTGATCCCGACTCCGTATGAAAAAACGAAGGGCACAATTACGATAACCCAAAGTCTCAGCTACAACATATTAAAATCTGGGAGAAATTCACCGAAGCATAAGTGAGGTAGTACTCGATAAACATAGTCATGTCAATTTTCATTTCCAGAAAAACTGCACTCCCATAGAGATAACACGTAAACTGGTCAAATTTGACAAGATTACTTTAAATCCATTTTTCCGAGGTGATGCCGTCATTCAATCAAAATTATGTTATAACATGAGTGAAAGAGAATTTAATAAGCTACAACATACTGAAATCTGAGTGAAAATTGGCAAAGGATAAGTTAGATACGCTCGAGTGAACTTGAAATTTGATGACGTTATTTTGAAAATTTACTTTTTTTATTTTATTTAGAAATCTGATATGTTTTAGTCATTTCTCCAGCATCGCAAACCCATGAAATGACATGTACAAGTCATTAGCTTTCAGAATATGTAAAGAAAGTGGGGGGTCACCGTCCATCCTGACGAGTAAAATCGGATTTAAAATTGGCGGTATTTTGGCATTGTTGCACTGTATATCGCCATTGACGCGCGCGCGGAATTCCAACTTTGACGGGCCCGTATGACGTCATAGTGAATTAGATCGATTTGAAACTTGGTAGAAATATTCCTTGACATTTCAGATATCCGATCTGAGTGAAAAAACGGGAAATTTCTATTGCATATTAGCTGTGCGTGCGTATATGCGCGCACGCGTACGCGTCCGTCCGATTTTTTCAATTTTCAAAAAATGCTCCAAATGGCCTGAAACGTGTCCAAAAAAATTTTGAGCTCGATTGGAGCGTACAAATATTTGAACGCGCGCGTACGCGCACGTTCGAAGAGTACAGATGAATTTTGAGAACATGAGTAGAATCAACTTGATTCGAACTATATGTGAGGTAAATTTCATAGAAAAATTCCATTCCATTAATGAGATATGAATGAGAATGTGTTTTCATATAATGACGTCATAGTGACGTCACTTTCGACTGATCACTATGATTTTATTAGATCTGTCGTCTTTGGGACATGATACATATATGGTATAATTTTGACATTGATAGGATGAGGACTTTCTGAGCTAACCTCTACACAACATTTGAGGAGAAAGAACTTTTTTGTGACAACGGGAAGTTTAACACTAGAGATTGTAATTTGTCATCACTGACAAATTAAGGTGATCCGATCTTTTTTTTAATCAATCATTCGAGTCCTGATACTGCAAAGTCTCAGCTACAACATATTAAAATCTGAGAGAAATTCACCGAAGCATAAGTAAGATAGTGCTCGATATAAAGAGTCATGTCAATTTTCACATCTAAAAAATTCCCTCCCATAGAGACAACACGTCATAGCAGAGATAGAAAAAGAAGTACATATGACCTTTGACCCCACTTTGCACAAACAAGATGGCATCTGAGCAAAAAGTGGTTATTTTATGAAATGATCCCTGTAACATAGTCTTGACGTGTGCAAAATATGGGAAGGATAGGACATGTATTCACCAAGATACAGGATGAAACATCTATGACCTTTGACCCTAATTTACATACCCAAGATGGCGTCTGATCAAGTAGTTGTAATTTTATGAAATAATTTTCATGACATGAACTAAACATGTGCAAAATATGAAGGTGATAGGGGCTGTTTTTCTTGAGTTATTGCAAAGAAAGTTGCAAAAAGAAAGAAATATTTCAATACATCTAAGATAAACTTCAATTTCAACCACGTTTTTTCACGTGATTCCGACAGCGTATGAAAAAACGAAGGGCACACTTACGATAGCCGTACATCTCAGCTACAACATATTAAAATCTTAGAGAAATTCACCGAAGCATAAGTGAGCTAGTGCTCGATAAAGATAGTCATGTCAATTTTCATTTCCATAAAAATTGCACTCCCATAGAGATTACACGTAAGCTGGTCAAATTTGACAAGGTTACCTTCAATCCATTTTTTCGAGGTAATGTCGTCATCAAATCAAAATTGTTTAATTACATTTATGAAAGAGAATTTCATAAGCTACAACATATTGAAATTTGGGTGAAAATTGGCAAAGGATTAGTGAGATAAGCTCGAATGAACTTGAAATTTGATGACGTCATTTTGAAAATTTACTTTTTTTACTTTATTACGAAATTTGATATCTTTTAATCATTTTGTCAGCATAGCCAACCCATGAAATAACATGTACAACTCTTCAGCTTTCAGAATATGTCAAGAAAATGGGGGGTCACCGTCCATCCTGACGAGTAAAATCCGATTTAAAATTGGCGGTTGTTTGGCATAGTTGCACTGTGTATCCCCATTGACGCACGCGCGGAATTTTGAGTTTGACGGGCCCGTATGACGTCATATTGAGTCGGATCGACTTGAAACTTGGTAGAAATATTCCTTGACATTTTGGACATCCCATCCGTGTAAAAAAACTGAAAATTTCTATTGCATACTAGCTGTGCGTGCGAATATGTGCGCGCGCGTACGCGTCCGTCCAATTTTTTCAATTTTTCAAAAAATGCTCCAAATGATCTGAAACGTGTGCAAAAAAATTTTGAGCTCGATTTGAGCATACAAATATTTCAACGCGCGCGTACGCGCGCGTGTTAAGATAAATATGAATTTTTGAGAAAATGAGTAGAACCCGCTTGACTTGAAATATATGTGACGTAATTTACATTAAAAAATTCCATTCCATTTATGAGATATGCATGAAAATGTGTTTTCATATAATGACGTCATAGTGACGTCACGGTCGACTGATCACTACGATTTTACTTGACCCGTCGTCTTTGGGACATGATACATATATGGTATAAGTTTGACATTGATAGGCAATGCACTTTCTGAGCTAACTCTTGCACAACTTTTGCGGAGAAATAAAGAAATAAAGAAAGAAGAATAAAGAATCAGTACAGATACAGAAGGTGATCCGAGAGGATACTCGGATCACCTAACTAGACTTAGAATTTGTCAACACTGACAAATTAGGTGATCCGATTTATTCGGAAATAAATGTTGTGACTACTGACCCTAATTTACCGAGAAAAGACATTGTCTGATGAATCACTTACTTTATGAGAAATATATGTGCTTGACATGTACTAAAATTTCCAGAAAAAATGTACTCCCATAGAGATAATACCTCATTTGCACAACCAAAATGGCGTCAGACCAAATCGTCGTTATTTTATGAGATGATACATCTATCGAGGTCCATGTGTGTGTGGAAAATATTTACATTTGACCTTTGATTCCACTTTACACAGCCAAGATGGCATCTGAGCAAAAAGTTATTTTATGAAATGATTCTTGCAACATGTTCCTTACGTGTGCAAAATGTGGGAAAGATAGGACGTGCATTTATCAAGATACACGATTAGACATTTTTTACCTTTGACCATAATTTACCTACCCAAGATGGTGTCTGATCAAGTAGTTGTTATTTCATGGAATTATGTTCGTGACATGAACTAAACATGTGGAGAATGTGTGGTTGATAGCCATTGTTGTTGTTGATTTATTGCACAGAAAGTGGAAGAAAGAAAGAAAAATAAAGAGCCCTCGGAATAACGAACTTTCGGATATCGAGCTGATCGTAAATTTGAACTGTAGTTAATGGTTAGGAAATACACTCGGCTTGCCATAGTTTGAGCGTTTGTGCGTGACAACGTCTTCAGCCCACAGAACTCCTTGTAAGACTGATGTTCTGTGCTTCCGCCTATGTACCTACCAAACTGCGTGCGCTCTATACACGTACACACATGTTCTCCGATCCCTATACCGTGTACGTGTATACAGTACGCGTGTTTACAGTGGTACGATGTGCTACAGTACTTTATATGCAATCACGACGTACGTAAAGCTATGGTGTGATGGTAACTGTAAACTTTCTACGACTACTCTACGTCTAATTTCTTCCTAGCCTAAGACACGACCTTTGTTTGACACTGAGTTTTCAGCTCGAGTACCATACCAGGTAGGTGCACAGGCATGTCTAAACACAGACTGTCCCCCTTACTCGATTCTTGGTATCTGGCCCCACCGTATGCACCACATGCAGGCCCCCGCAGCTATTAAAGTAAAATCAAGGGAGATACCTCCCTGAATGTACGTTGTAGTGCGTATGAGGCTGTTGGTCGCAAGCAAGGTTTCTAACGTAGTTACGTAGAATTTAATGTTAGACCATGTTACCTGAATCTATGGGCAAGGTGAGATTTGTAAGAAGCCTAAGTTCCATTCAATTCCAAAGAGATAGTGATTTAGGGGTAGTAGTAGAACTAGACAGAAAGATCCGTCTGTCCGGAGGACTCTTTTATATTTTGCCATTAACGCTGTCCCCCGTAGACAGACGGAAGGTTGCAGTACCCATTGCTGTGTGGATGTTCTTAACCACTGTCTCTATGGAAAATTGGGTGAGGTACCTCACCCTTCTCGATTGCGTCTAATTCACGGCCCTAGGTCGGCAAATTTAAGCTTGTATGGTGAATTTATTTTTTTATGAATAGGTTACACTCACCAGATTAATGAATAATCCAACATTTTAGGAGAATTTTCAACGTAAAACACAGCCTGTCGCGTCGTCACATTCAAACTGCAGAAACATACACTATGAATCTATTAGCCAATCACATGCGAGGTAGTTTCTACGTGTTTGTTTTACTAAAACACGTACCTCGCATGTGATTGGCTTAGCAATTGTTACAGATTCAAAATGGCGACTTACTGCTCGCGAACGGCGATGTTGCGATATCGATAAAATTTCTGCATTATAACCGAGGTTATGTGAGTATTTCGATTGCACAATGTGAGAAATTTATCCCAAATATTGCTGCATAATGTGTCATGTCATGTCATACTTGTTTGAATGTAAAAAAGCTGTCTGAAATTTGGTTTATCGTAACGTTTGATCTGTGCGCGACTGCTCCACACAGGAGCCGCAATCATTGACTTCGGTCTGTATACGGAGGGGATCCGTGAAGCCAGACGCAGTCTCCGCGGAACATTCCCCGACGGACAGATACAGACCGATCTTTCGGTCAATAGTAGAACGTACGTCAGTAGGTCCATGGGCGAAATACGGACGCCATTTCTTAGCTAACAGATCGATAGAGGGCGTATTTATGTGGTGTAATAGCAGTGATTTCTGTGCATGATATGAATACAGAGCTACCAAGTCTCACGCATTGTGAGTGAGACTCAAGCATTTAGGGGTCGTCTCACGATCTCACGCATGGCACCCATTTTTCTCACGTATGGGGCAAAGTCTGGAATTAGGGCCCATAATAAGGAGCATGGTTCAAAGGATTAAAGTGATAGTTACAATTGAAGGTAGACATAAGGTCTAGGCCTATATTTTCCTTTTGTCTTTCAAAATAAGTAAAAGAAAAGATGGTCGCTTTATTATGCACCTGATCGTGCCATTAAGACTAGAACGGTCTAAGAGCTAAAAATTGAACTTGGCATCCCTGTGAATAGATGCTCTGTACATAGATGCACTGCACACACTCCATTATGGTGGAGGGAAATTTATCTTGTACACTGCCACTTGACAAGGGATGCCAAGTTCAAACAATTTTTATGAGTGAGATTTTCATAACTTGGTATCTCGGCGTGCGAATGTGCGCGCGAGTGAGGGTGTGGGAGGGTTTTTCCTTCCTGTGGCCTCCCACGGTAGGGAGCTTTTTCAATTTTTTGCTCTTAATGGTGCGGTCAGGTGCACACTTCAGTGATTATTTTTTTTCTTATTTTGACAGACAAAAGGGAAATATACCCTCAATTGCAACTATCACTTAAATCTTTTGAGCTATGCTCATTATTATAGGTCCAAGTTGCAGACTTCGCCCTATGCGTGAGAAAAATGGGTGTCATGCATGAGATTGTGAGATGGCCCCTAAATTCTAGAGTCTCGCGCAGCATGCGTGAGACTTGGTAGCTCTGCTTGACAGAGGTAGGCACGTAAGCAGAAACCTAGAACAGAGTGAGCGTGACGTGATCAACCTAATATGATGAGCTCAGTCATAGACTCTTTCATGGACTCCTTAGGGTTAGAGGATGACGTGGCGCAGATAATCAGAATGATTTAAAAGTGGTAATAAAATACGAAAAACAACATTTCTCCCTTTCATTTTTCCTTTTTTTTAGGGGGCATACAGGGGAAGAGACTACATTGTACTTAGGTACGAGTTCTTAATTGTCAGAAATGTATCTTTATTGGAATTGGGATAATTACCGTACCTAAGATTCTTTAGGAAATTTGCAAACTCCGTTCCAGTCTTGAACTTCCCCTTTAATGGATAATTAGGGCAGTTTCAGGGTGGTACACAATTTCTTGGTTTTTTTTTTTTTTTTTTTTTTTGGGGGGGGGGGGGGCAATTGCCTGATTAGGCTAGGTAATTTTGATACTTGCAAAACACTTGCCCGAAAATAGATATCATTTGCCCGAATTTTCTTACTGTAAAACAAATTTTTGCGTGCACTTTAATTTCGCGAGCGCCAAGAATCGCGAAATTAAAATGCACGCGAAAGTCCTTGTTTACACTACATGCATTGAACGCCAGTGGCACTTCGCGAAAATTTCATGCCACGAAAAAGGCTGTCGGTTCCAATTCGCGAAAAATTCGTGCCGCCAATATATCATGTTTTACAGTATTTAAATATTATTAATAATTATGAAACAAGGTTTTATTCTTTTCTGTTTCTGTCCTAATATCCTTCAAAATGTTTGACATTATTTAAAGAGTTTTGGACTAGTATTTTTGTTAGGTATCCTATCAAAACTGCACAAATTTTCAGGTAATTTTTCATTGTTTCATGCGAATATTGTCAAGTCAGAAAGGCATGAGTTGCAATACTGTTACTTCATGTGTTTCAGTAGCAAACATTGTAGAAGTTTGGGCCATTCATCATGCGATACATTAGAGACAGTCTGTCAAAACCAAATATGCTGGAATGTTAATTATTTATGATTGTTATGATATTCAAAGATTACTTATGTTTGCATGTTATATTAGAAAAGATATATATTTTATTGCATAATAACATTTTTGTTTTTTGTTTCAGAATTCCTAATCATCATTTGGATCTGTGGAGGATTTGGTTTTTCTTTTTGTGGACGGAGCAAAGTGGTCATTTTCCTGGTATAGTGTTTGGGTAATTCACTTTAGCGGGCTAAATTACTGTGCAATGCCAATTATCTTTAACACTTCAGGTACAAATGTTGTTTTTTGGAAAGAGTTGGGATTTGGTAGTCTGCTGTGGAGATAGCAGTATTTTTTTTTTTAGATGATGATCTGATTTTGATGTGAAATGCTTTTTCCTTAGACCCCAGATTGTGTATACTTGGGACTCATCTTCAAGAGGCTAATGTATGAAGGACACAAGTGCAGTTTTGGACTGGGGTACATGTGTTAAAAGACTGAATAAAGCACACAGTGACATCATATTAGGGGTACAGATTTCGATCTGTGTGCAGCAGTTGGATGTTATTTCATCAGTCATCATCCTAGTGCCAAACTGCAGTAAGGTCTACATGGTAGCTTTAAAATACAGGCAATATGTGACGTAACACTGCGCAATATGTAGTATTCCTGTGAAGGAATATGTCTGCCATTGGTGTTTATGATAACTGGCATTGCACTATAGTATATCCCACTAAAGTAAATACTTGCGTATTGTTGGTAGTGACTAAAGGTTATGCAGGATGTACAATTATTCACTTTAGGAGAATAAGTTATTGCAGTTTTTTTTTTTTGGACAAGAATCAGGCTTGTGTAGTCTATTGTGAGGATACCAGTATCTTCAATAGACTAATAGTGCAGTTTTACCTTGGGTTCATGAGAGATGGAACAGAGCACTGAATGACTTCATTTGAGTTGTACGTGATTGCCTATTGTAGGTTTTTGTCGAGCCCATTGGAGGTGAGGGGCGGGACTAAGGGATTGTGTGCAGTGTCTGTCCCTCCTTTATCCGCTCGTCTGTCGTCTGTCTGTAACGCTACAAAAACTGGAATATCTGTACTGAGGGCTTCAATTTTAATCAAATTTGGAGGGTACTGTGGTTATGCAAAGTTACACATTTTACCAAACAGCATGGTCACCTTAAGATCAAAGGTCACAGGCAGGGGTCAGTGAACTTTAAGGGCGGAAGTCAAGTTTTTTTATGGCGTGTTTCGATGATGGCTCATAACTTTTGATGGATATGTCTGTTTGCAACCAATCTTAGGTAGTAAATGTTTCCTTGGGAGATGAAGGTAACCACAAGGTCGGAGGTCACAGGCAGGGGTCAATGAACTCTTAGGAGCCAAAAAGTTGTTTAGGGTGCATTTTGATAATTTCTCATAACTTCTGACGGGCATGTCTGTTTGGATCCAAATTTAGGTGGTATATTGTCAAGTCAGAAAGGCATGAGTTGCAATACTATTACTTCATGTGTTTCAGTAGCAAACAGTGTAGAAGTTTGGGCCATTCAACATGCGATACATTAGAGACAGTCTATGTCAAAACCAAGAATACTGGAATGTTAATTATTCATGATTGTTATGATATTCAAACGTTACTTATGTTTGCATGTTATATTAGAAAAGATATATATTTTATTGAATAATAGCATTTTTGTTTTTTGTTTCAGAATTCCTCATCATCATTTGGATCTGTGGAGGATTCGGGTTTTTTTTTTTTGTGGACAGAGCAAAGTGGTATAGTGTTTGGGTAATTCACTTTAGCGGGCTAAATTATTGTGCATTGCCGATTACCCTTAACACTTTAGGTACAAATGTTATTTTTTGGCAGGAGTTGGAATTGAGCAGTCTACTGTGGAGATAGCAGTATTTCTTTTATGAAAATGAACTGATATTGATATAAAATGCTTTTTCCTTAGACGCCAGACTGAGTATACTTGGGACTCATCTTTAGCAGGCTAATGTACCAAGGACACATGTGCAGTTTTGCACTGGGGTGTTAAAAGACTGAATAAACCACACAGGGGTGCAGATTGTGATCTGTGTGCAGCAGTTGGATGTTATTTCATCAGTCATCATCCTAGTGCCAAACTGCAGTAAGGTCTACATGGTAGCTTTAAAATACAGGCAATATGTGACGTAACACTGCGCAATATGTAGTATTCCTGTGAAGGAATATGTCTGCCATTGGTGTTTATGATAACTGGCATTGCACTATAGTATATCCCACTAAAGTAAATACTTGCGTATTGTTGGTAGTGACTAAAGGTTATGCAGGATGTACAATTATTCACTTTAGGAGAATAAGTTATTGCAGTTTTTTTTTTTTGGACAAGAATCAGGCTTGTGTAGTCTATTGTGAGGATACCAGTATCTTCAATAGACTAATAGTGCAGTTTTACCTTGGGTTCATGAGAGATGGAACAGGGCACTGAACGACTTCATTTGAGTTGTACGTGATTGCCTATTGTAGGTTTTTGTTGAGCCCATTGGAGGTGAGGGGCGGGACTAAGGGATTGTGTGCAGCGTCCGACCGTCCATTGTCGGCTTGTCTGTCGTCTGTCTGTAACGCTACAAAAACTGGAATATCTGTACTGAGGGGTTCAATTTTAATGAAATTTGGAGGATAGAGTGGTTATGGAAAGTTACACATTTTACTAAACAGCAAGGTCACCTTAAGGTCAAAGGTCACAGGCAGGGGTCAATGAACTTTAAGGGCTGAAGACAAGTGTTTGATGGCGTGTTTCGATAATGGCTCATGACTTTTGATGGACATGTCTGTTTGCAACCAAACTTAGGTGGTAAATGTTTCCTTGGGAGATGAAGGTCACCACAAGGTTGAAGGTCACAGGCAGGGGTCAATGATCTTTTAGGGGCCAAAGTCATGTTTTTTAGGGTGCATTTTGGTAATTTCTCACAGCTCTTGACGGACATGTCTGTTTGGAACGAATCTTATTTGGTAGATATCTCTTGGAGAGTTGAAGGTCATTACAAGGTTAAAGGTCACAGACATGGGTTACCAAACTTTGAGAGTTAGAATTTTTTCTATTCTGTGCAAACGGACAAGAGACATTTTGGCAATTGTCTTGTTTATAAAGGAAATGTTTCCTTCTTCAAGTTGTTTACGAGGGTTTTAATGTACTCTAAGGACACAAGTGCAAGTTTTGCAGTGGGTGATGACAAATGGAATATAGCACACATTGACATCACTTAAGTGGTGTACACTGTGTTGTGTGTAGGCCCTACACCAGTTGTGCTTGTTTTCATCAATTTTTTATAGCCTACTGCCAAACTACACTACTGTTGTATGGTTGATTCAAATTACTGGCAATGTGTACTGACTTGAGATTACAAAATCCCTTGTTTATAGGGTTAGTATTGCTGTAAAGGAATAGGGAAGACTGGGGTCAAGTGGGACAAAGGGTGAAGTGGGAGACTTGTGTAGCTCTAAAACCATTTGGCTAATTAAAAATTATGTCATATTAATTAGTAAAAAGGTGTGTGTAAGCACAATTCAGAAATATGCCAAGAGTTTGTTCACATTCCTGCTGATATGAGTAGTACAATCCAAATGTATCAGCACACTGCTTCCTAGTTTACTGTGTGTCACTTTGGATTGTTCAGATCCGTGAAGACTACTGTAGCACTCACAATAGATGCATTGTAAGATGGAATATACTTGCCTTTGCCATTATACCAATACCTTTTCCATTGAGACCAATTACCTTTGCCATTGATACGAATTACCTTTGCCATTGAATTGATACCAGTAACCTCTGCCATTAAATTGATACCAATTACCTTTGTCGTTGATACCAATACCTTTGCCATTGGTACCAAAAACTTTGATTGAATTGTTAAGATTGTGACAAAAGGACCTTATTTTTACTTTATCATTTTGCATAAAAAAGTACTTTGACTTTGTCATGAAATTGGCACTTTGTTTAAGGCCTGTCCTTAGTATTCATAAATTCCATCAAGGTAGCATGTCACCATTCCAGTCTATTCATATATTATTTGAATGTTTATATCTTAAACAACTGTGAGGGGGATGAAAAACAAAAATGTGTTTACGGGGTTAGATTTTGCAATTTTATATAACAAATAATTTTTGCTGGCATTTCCAACAAAAATAATGAAAGCTTCTCTTTGCCATAAAATCAGTTCGCTTGCATGGAATGCGTTGAAAATTACAGAATATAGTCTTCATGTAACTTATGATATTCAGTTGGTAAATTTGTAAATAAGTGCATTGATGTCTTTAAAATATTTTTAAAATACCGTTGAGAGAGGGCGCTAGGGTCTGGAAGACAAACTGTTTCAGTACCTCTCAATTATTTATTTCTGCATGAATCATGTTCTAATGTGGTACGGTTCCATGACATTTGCTCTCGCAACAGTAGCTCCGGTCTACTTTTGCCATGATAACCCTAAACCTAACGCTAACTGTAATGCTAACGCTAATCCTAAACTTTGCATTGTTCTGAACAAAAAATGAAATCATGTCCTTGACCTTACCCTTTAATGTTTCGAGATATGTAGACTGGAGCAAATGTCGTGTCACCCTTGGTACATTGGTATACATGATCATGGTCATTATATCAAGTGTGCTGATGAGGATGAGGAAAAATAGTCATGTTGAGGTCATGTGTTCCCAATTATTTGTTTATTGCTATGTCAATTTTGTTCACAATTGATGAGAGTGATGAAGTCCACATTTAGTGTCCTGCCAGTCAGAAGTCAAATTTATCTATTTTTTTATTTTTGCATCAGATATATGTCAAAACTTTATGCATCTTTTGGTAATACTACATGTATATTGATGAGGAATATATTGTCAAAGGAGATCTAGAAGACAAAACATTATATTGGAAGACAGCAAGTGTTATTGCGTAAGAAAGTCTCGGAAAATTATGCTTCCCTCAGGTCACAAAAGGAAGTAACTTCGAAAGCTAACTTTGAGTGAATGAAGAAAATGATATTAGTTTTTCCGCTCTAATATAATGGCTACCCCTCCCGGTTATATTATAAAAAAAAAAAAAGAAATGAAGAGCAGATATCATCAGTTTGATTTTGCCACCATAATTTCGTTACCCATAGTGACCTCTTAGTAATAGTGCAGTCAAACTTGAAAATTTCAGAGTTTTAGATCGTAGGGCAGCATAATTTTCCCCTGACTTTGGGAGGCAGGATCAGAAACCACAATATAATTTCAACAAAGCTTATGTTCTTTTTGTTTTCTTTCTTTACAGGTCTGTGAAACCCCTGGATAAGAAAACAGGATACAGGTGAAACCCCTGTAAAACAAAACAGGATACAGGTGAAACCCCTGTAAAACAAAACCGGTGAACAGGTGAAACCCCTGACAAACGAGAAAACAGGTGAACAGGTGAAACCCCTGACAAACGAGAAAACAGGTGAACAGGTGAAACCCCTGACAAACGAGAAAACAGGTGAACAGGTGAAACCCCTGACAAACGAGAAAACAGGTGAACAGGTGAAACCCCTGACAAACGAGAAAACAGGTGAACAGGTGAAACCCCTGACAAACGAGAAAACAGGTGAACAGGTGAAACCCCTGAAAAAACAAGAAAACCGGAGAACAGGTGAAACCCCTGTGTATATAACAAGAAAACCGGAGAACAGGTGAAACCCCTGTGTATATAACAAGAAAACCGGAGAACAGGTGAAACCCCTGTGTATATAACAAGAAAACCGGAGAACAGGTGAAACCCCTGTGTATATAACAAGAAAACCGGAGAACAGGTGAAACCCCTGTGTATATAACAAGAAAACCGGAGAACAGGTGAAACCCCTGTGTATATAACAAGAAAACCGGAGAACAGGTGAAACCCCTGTATATAACAAGAAAACCGGAGAACAGGTGAAACCCCTGTATATAACAAGAAAATTGGAAAGTATATATAACAAGAAAATTGGAAAGTATATATAACAAGAAAACCGGAGAACAGGTGAAACCCCTGTATATAACAAGAAAACCGGAGAACAGGTGAAACCCCTGTATATAACAAGAAAATTGGAAAGTATATAAACGAGAGAACAGGTGAAACCCCTGAAAAAACAAGAAAACTGGAGAACAGGTGAAACCCCTGTGTATAACAAGAAAACCGGAGAACAGGTGAAACCCCTGTATATAACAAGAAAATTGGAAAGTATACATACAATCAAGAAAACAAGAAACGAGTGAAACCCCTGTATATAAACTGGAACAGAAGCGCAGAGAGTCATAATAAATAAATGCAAAGAGTGATAGTACACAAAAAGTGCAACCAGTGATTTAACTGAATAAGTAGAAGGGGTGGAATTGCAGAATAAGTGTTAAGAGTAATATTGGAGATTAAATACAAAGAGTGATATTACACTAAAAAGAGGAAAGAGTGATATTAGGGAGAAACAGAGATCTGAAAGTATGAGTACTAAAAAACATTGTCATTTGTGAATTTGTCTTGGGATATAAATTGTGATAGAGAAAAAACGGGCTTGATTAGAGTAAATACAATCTTATAAAATTGCTATTACATACTTTAGAAATAGGCAAATTTGTAAAAAAAAGGGAACCAACCTGGGATATTTAAAGTTGCACAAATAGAAGACTGTGATTACAAAGATAAAACTCTATCTGCTCTAACTGAATTTGAATCTTCAGCAAACCTGAATCTTTGATCCTACTCATCTTGAAAGAACTTGAAATAATTTCAAAGAGAATCAGAGAGAGAGAGTCTCAGAATCAGAGGCAGAAAGAGTCGGAATCAAAGACAGAAAGAGTTAGAATCAAAGAGAGAAAGAGTAATAAGAGAGGAAGAGTCAGAATTGAGGAGAAAAAGAGTCAAAATCTAACAAAAGAGTTTTAAGGAGTGTTGAATAAAGAGTGCATTCTGTAAAGGAGGTGAAAACTATAAAGCAATCAGAATTGAAGAGAATCATAATTGAAAGAGAATTCTCTTACAGGAGGCGAGAAGTTTGCTGAAAATTTAAAAATAGAAATATAGTCTTGCATCACTTCAGAAACGGTGTCTTGAGTGGGGAATTTACGGTAAAAGAGAATTGAAGAGCGCCATCTTAAGACAAAAGCATTATATGTGATAAACGTTATTGCGGTAGACAATACAAGTCTTCTTCTGGTGGCAAGATAGGTGTACACAAAGATAAGCAAAGGTGCGAGTGCTATAATCGCATTCCTGAAATTGCCGCAGTAGCCATTACTAGCAGGTAATAGACAAAGAGCGCCACCTGTTGGTAGAAAACAATTAAGAATACACACATTGCACAAAATAATTTTTCTTGGCAGACAAAAAGCGACACCTGTTGGTAGTAACTAATTAAACAACACACCTTGTACAAATAATTTTTCTCGGTAGATAAGAAGCGCCACCTGTTGGTAGAAACATTATAAGGACTGGTGTCACAGCCTCATTGCAAGTACATTGTACAGTGTAATACAGTTCACGTATATATTAGCTTTCAAGGCAATACAATTCTACAATTTTGTTGTCAATTGCAATACAGAGTACCAGGGGTAGACCTGATTCATATAAGTATAGTGATTCAAGGAATATATTGATTGAACAGTACATTTATTTGGTAATAGGTACCTACTTTCAAAGCCCTGTAGTTTGACAATGGAAGCAAGTGAATTCAAGAATGTTATTGGTGATATCCTAGATATCCTCCATAGTTGTGACTTGAGAAATCTAGAGGTCAGTGAATGTGATGCATGTTGTAATGTGATCAATGAAAATGAAAGCAGAGTACCATGTGAGGATTGTGGCAAGCAGTTTCATGTGATGTGTACAGGAACTATTTCTGAGGCTAGACTGTGTGATGCAAGGTTGATTTGGATATGTTCAGCATGTGGAAGCAATAATATTGCCCATCGCATCTTTGACAAAATTGGCATTCCCTGTCATTTCAACAGATACGAGCTTCTCAAAGACATTGGTGATGAAGATTCTGGTGCTGATGTTTCACATTCATCATGCAAGAGCTGCAACCAGAGAAGGAAACCAAGCAAGAGACTGAAAAAGAGGTACCGGTATGTGAAAAGAAAGGACAATGGAATTCTAGAAATGACAAATGTGTGTGTGCAGAAAAGAGCAGATTGTGAGAGAGATGAATCAGATTCGACTTTCATGACAAATCTGACCAAGAGCCAATTTCAGCCATTAGAAACTGCAGTGGATGATGGTTGGATAACTGTGAAATCAAGGAAGACAAAAGTGACTACATCCCAAACAATGACTGACAATCCCAAGACCAAGACCTTTAACAAGAGCTCAGTGAGATCAGTAAATGGTGTGCCTCTCCAACCTGGTGTGACCTACATTGGCAAAGCAATGAAAGCCTACTATCTTGAAAAACAGAAAAGAGCCAAGACCAGCAAGGGCAAGAAATCAAATGCAGAAACAAAGCAAAAAGAACCTGGTAAACTCGTGAAGCAAAATGTGAATGCAAACTTGGACACAGAACGAAATGATAGTCTGCAGGTATATACTGAATCTGTATTGAATGTATATTCAAAGTGTGTTCAGTCACCTCATGTGATGGCAAAATACACTGAGCAGATCTATGCAAAAACACAGAGAAGTTGGGCTGATGTGGCTAAAAGCACTCCGAATATGAGTAATGAATGTTGCGTACCGAATGGTGATCAGACTACATGTGCCTCTGTCCCTTCCACAGACATTGAAAAAGAAGTTTGGAATGTGAACAGGCTCTATGGAGGTGGAAATGCACGGCAACCAAGAAAGAAAGGTCGTTTCACCAAGATCAACAGACAAAGTGTGCTACCGGAAAAAAATGCTGACTCACAGGTGCGTAATAATGGAAAGGTCAAACCTGACATTCCTGAAGGAGAACATGTAGCAAAGAATGAAAAGTTGTGTAAGAATGAAACATCTGACCATGAGGACAGTAATTCCACAAGTAGAGACAACACAAGCTCGAATGATATCTCCAAAGTGAAACGTGACAGAATGCACAATGTGCATGAACTGAACCCATGTTACAGTGAAAGAAAAGATGTTGAAAGTGACAGACAAATATCAGTGAAGGAATTGTTCCCTGTGAATTCTTGTACAGATGTAAGTGTTCACTCTCCATGTCAGAGACCTGTTTCAGCTACACAGTGTGCTGAAGTTTGTAATGAATCAATATTCTTGCCTGAAAGTGAAAAAACTACTAATCCATCTGACTGCATAGTAATGAATGATGATTCTGCGAAAAGTGCTGACCACCACAATTCATATGATGTACAGGAATCAATAGTACATGTATTAGATGATGAACCAGCTGCAAGTGATTTAGAGACTGAAGAACGCGTCTGTAAGCATGTTTCACTCTCAAGTTCTGAATGTGGTAGAAGGCAATCATATCCTATGACCAAAACAATCGCACAAGGAAATTTTAATCAAGGTGATCAACGATTTGGTTACACTGCTGGCAAACAATGTGCATGTAATTCCCTTGTGGCAGTTCTCTACACCCAAACCAAGAATGGAATCGAAATGAGATCTCGTGATCTTGATCAGATTCTGACACTTGGGAATGAGTTGTATTATTACATAAAGAAGGATTCACCACTGAATGAAGAGCTTGTAATGATAGATGAATTACCCAAGGAACTTCATATTCTGGATGAAAAATTTCAAATAACCTATGCTGAATCAAAATATGGAGTGTTGGATGGAAATCAAAACAATTTGTCAAATTTTGGTGCTTTGTCATTGAGCCAAGCCTTAGAACAAGAACTATGCAGATATGATGCATGTCTTATGAATTTTGCTGAGAGTACATTTGCAATCATTACACATGACAATGGTTATTATGTATTTGATTCTCATTCCAGAAGTCATGATGGGTACTTGGTACAAGATGGATGCAGTGTCTTGCTTAGCATTTCATCATGGCAAGGTATACAGGTACACTGTTTGAATTTGGCAAAATCAATGGCATGTGATTTACGTACTACTCAGTTTGAACTAACCGGTCTGGCATTAGAATCCAATTCTAAGAAAAATGCATTGACAACTAGTGGCTCCAAGAGATCAAACTCAGTAAATACTGCATGGAGGAATACAAATGATCAAAATAGCAACATTTCAAAACATTGTGATCATGTTAAAGGAACTAACAGTGATAGCTGTAAGACTCAAAATGAAACAAAGAAAAACAGAGTAAATGTAAACAGTGATGGCTATGGGAATGAGAATGAAGTTGAATTTGTTTCAGTTGAAAAGACAACAGAAAGAAGAGATCGAAATTTCAAATTTGTGCCGATTACATACGTAGACAAACAGTCTTTGTGCAATAAATTGAATTTCAGTTACAGTGGTACTGCCAATGAATCAATGGAGGATAGAAATGAAAGTTTGTATATTGGGAAACCTGTAAATATCAAGAGAGTTATGGGTGATGGCAACTGCTTTTACAGAAGTATTGCTCATGTAGTTACTGGCAGCGAAAGAAACCATTTCATTCTCAGGAAATCCAATGTGGCACATTTACTGGAAACGGGTGATTTATTTAAAAATGTGATAGACACAGTGAAATATCAGAGTGTCAGGGACTTTGTTCTTCAAGAGAAATTGATGGATTTAGGAACATGGGCTGGTCACACTGATATTAGCTCAATGGCACATATGCTAGATCGTGATATATATGTGTATGATGATCGAACAGAAAATTGGCAAATACTGTCTGCAAGGAAACCTGGATACTACAACAAAGTAACAACTGAGAGAGCCATATATATTCTGTTCACTGGAGGCAATCATTTTGACGCAGTGGAAAGTGTAACTACTGTTCTGTCTAGTACTTTGAATGGGAAATTACCTGTATTCCATGTGAATTCAGATAGAAGTGTAGAAAATAAGAAGGAAAAACAAATAATGGTATCAAACCTGCAAGAGACACAAATTCCATTGCAAAACACATGTGATGAGACAGTAAATGCGGACATTGATGCATCTGAGGTGAGACAAGTGGGAGAAATAAAAAAGATTGATCTCATGTACAGACCTGTGAATAAATCTGATAGAGAGAAGCTT